>NC_087170.1:23058994-23091494 GCF_035594125.1 Scylla paramamosain | reverse complement strand
ACGCCACCTTGCTAATCCTCAGGTATCTTCGCCAGGTAGATCCGGGGATTACTGGAGTCTAGAAGGGAGAGAAGAGAGTCTGAAAGGGAGGGAAGAGAGTCTGAAAGGGAGGGAAGAGAGTCTGGAAGGGAGGGAAGAGAGTCTGGAAGGGAGGGAAGAGGGTCTGAAAGGGAGGGAAGAGTGTCTGGAAGGGAGGGAAGAGCATGGGATGGAGGGAAGAAAGTCTGAAAGGGAGAGAAGAGAGTTTAGAAGTAAATAAGGGAAGAGGGAAAGAAAAGACCGGAAGGGAGAGAAATAGAGGCGAAGAAGATAGGTGTGTTGGGCTTAGAAGGGAGAGAGAGAGAGAGAGAGAGAGAGAGAGAGAGAGAGAGAGAGAGAGAGAGAGAGAGAGAGAGAGAGAGAGAGAGCGCTAAGTAGTAAATAATAGAGGCAGGTCAGTCCTCGCAGGAGACATTGGGCTAGAATGACAAGAGAAGTACTCGTGTGTGTTACAGTGCTGGGCCTCCTCCTCCTCCTCCTCCTCCTCCTCCTCCTCCTCCTCCTCCTCCTCCTCCTCCTCCTCCTCCTCCTCCTCTACACGCCCCACCAATATCATCATGTATGCAAAAAGTCATTATAAAGCCTATCCACACACGCCTCCTCCTCCTCCTCCTCCTCTTCCTAGTGTTTTTTTTTCCTTTCCTGGACTATTTCTCTCTCTCTCTCTCTCTCTCTCTCTCTCTCTCTCTCTCTCTCTCTCTCTCTCTCTCTCTCTCTCTCTCTCTCTCTCTCTCTCAATCATACTTACGCCTGTATTTCTTCCATCTTGTGTATCTTTCCTAATCATTAACTATACCTTTCTTCCTTCCCTCCACGCTCTGTCTCTCCCTCCCTCCTTCCTCCTCTCTCTCCTCTCCCCTCCTCTCTCTTTCTCTATCCCTCCCTCTTTCTCCCCCTCCCTCCCTCCCTTCCAGCCTTACGGTACCTTCAGTGTAACCTTAATGAAAAATGTGAACAAATTTTTATGAACCGTTCCATCTTCTGCTTGTTTTCTTTATTTATCTATTTCTTTCTTCCTTCTCGTTTTTCTTCCTTTATTTTCATTTTTGTTTTTTTTCCAGCTTCATCTTATTATTTTAGCCTACTTTTCTTTTCTTGATATTTTTCCTCTTTCTCCCACGTACATTTTCCGTCTCTCTCTCTCTCTCTCTCTCTCTCTCTCTCTCTCTCTCTCTCTCTCTCTCTCTCTCTCTCTCTCTCTCTCTCTCTCTCTCTCTCTCTCTCTCTCTCTCTCTCTCTCTCTCTCTCTCTCTCTCTCTCTCTTCCATCCTGCCATGGTGATGAATAAATAAAGCCATCGACATCACCATACATATTAACCACCACCACCACCACCACCACCACCACCACCACCACCACCACCACCACCACCACCACCGCCTTCCTTCCCTTCCTTTCTGTGAATGTAATCTATTTTTTCTGATTTTTCATGTTTTCTTTGTCTTTTTCCTGCTCTTCCAATGATGTTACCTAAAGTTGATTTCTTTATTTGGTTTGTATTGCAAAAAGTTGTTCCTCTCTCTCTCTCTCTCTCTCTCTCTCTCTCTCTCTCTCTCTCTCTCTCTCTCTCTCTCTCTCTCTCTCTCTCTCTCTCTCTCTCTCTCTCATCCATGAAATATTAGACCTCGGGGGAGCAGTTGTCGGGGCGTTGTCTCCCCTCCATCGCGTTTCCCATAATGCACTGCCGCCCCGCCAAGATTTGAAACGACCTCAAAACTCGATTCAACACTTCGCCTCTCCTATCCCCGGGTCTTGTTATGGGGTTGGATCTCTCTCTCTCTCTCTCTCTCTCTCTCTCTCTCTCTCTCTCTCTCTCTCTCTCTCTCTCTCTCTCTCTCTCTCTCTTTTTATCATAAATCCATTTCTTATTCTCTTTTATCTTATTTCTTTCTCACATACCTCGTTTTTTTAAAATTTTCTGATAGGTTATTGTTTACTTACGTACTAACTTATTGCACGTAAATAGACGGACACATGAATAGATAGATAAATCATAAATATATAAATAGATCGATAGGTAGGTGTACAAATCAATAGATAAATTTGAAATGAGCTGTCAGTTTAACGCACGCGCCTGGTAAACACACACACACACACACACACACACACACACACACACACACACACACACACACACACACACACACACACACACACACACACACACACACACACACACACACACACACACACACACACACACACACACACACGTCAGGAAGGCAAACAGGGGAATAAAGAATAAATAAATAGTTGTGCAAGGATATGGAAGAGGACAAAGAGAGAGAGAGAGAGAGAGAGAGAGAGAGAGAGAGAGAGAGAGAGAGAGAGAGAGAGAGAGAGAGAGAGAGAGAGAGAGAATGAAACTTTATGTACCTTTTATTACCGTGCGTTAGAAGATATTTTTTTCACTTTTTTTTTCCCCTTCCTGCTTATTTATTTTGGTACGTGACGCCATTACATTTATATTTCCCCTCGAGGATGATCCCTCTTGACCAATATTTCCTTTCCCCCAGAAATATCAAAATCACGTTCCCTGTCGCCTTTATTCTCCTCGTAAACTTATTAACTCGAGTACAGATATTCGTCCTTATTTCGGTCGAATTTTCTTACGTATGCTCACAAAGCGTAAGGCAAGAGTCGTTAATTCGTCACCCCTTCCTTAACCCTTTTTGTAGAGGAAAGAAGAAATAGAGTTGAAGAAAAAAGGGAAGCAGAAGAGAATAAACAAGAATGAATGGAGGAGATAGGGAGAGGTACGGAAAGCTGGGAGAATATAGAGTGAAGGAGGAAGAAGACGAAGAATAGAGGAAGGGAATGAGAGAGAGAGAGAGAGAGAGAGAGAGAGAGAGAGAGAGAGAGAGAGAGAGAGAGAGAGAGAGAGAGAGAGAGAGAGAGGTGGGTGGTGGGTGGGGTGGGGTGGGGAGCGCCTCACCTTGTAACACCTGCCAGGTAAACACAAACTAATTGCATCACGTCGCCTCCGTTTCACCTTCGTATCGTAACTCACTCGAAAGCCTTTGTCCAATTTTTATATGCGTATGCTTGCGCTTCTTTTATTCTGTTTCTTTCTCTCCCTCTCTTCTTTTCTCTCCGCCTTTTTTCTCTCTGTAGTTCACTGTTTTCCGCGTCCTCAAGCGCAACCAACCTCATGTCTTTTGTTTTCCTTGTTTGTTATTGATATTTCTTTTTCTTTTTCTTTTCCTTTATATTTTTTTGTTTAATGTTGCTTGTTGCGACTAACAGTTCATTGTGCTTTTACGGTCTCGGGTGTCGGTCTCTCTCTCTCTCTCTCTCTCTCTCTCTCTCTCTCTCTCTCTCTCTCTCTCTCTCTCTCTCTCTCTCTCTCTCTCTCTCTCTCTCTCTCTCTCTCTCTTTTCGGGTGATTTTCTTTTGAATTTCGTTGCCAAGAGTATTTTTTCCCTCGCCCTGTTTGCTTTGGTCTGTTTTGCTGTTTGTCGAGCTCTCGTCTTCCACGGCCCCCTTGTCTTCTGTTTGTTTGCTCTTGTTTATTGATTGCGGCCGATCCCTCGTGACGGCCGGCATCATCATCATCATCATCATCATCATCATCATCATCATCATCATCATCATCATCATCATCATCATCAGGATCAGCATTGTCGTCATCGTCTCATTCTTCATCATTATCGTTGTGGCCGTCGTAATTATTAGTGTTGTCATTATGATCATCTGTGGCTTAAGATTGTTTTACGCCTGAAACAAGAAGAAGAAGAGAATAATAATGAGTGTGGAAGAACATTATTTACTAGCTGCTTACCTTTTATTCCTCGTCCTTACCACTTATCCTTTTATGAATATTTTCTTTATCTTTTCTTTCCTTCCCTTTCCTTCTTTCACCGTCAAAAGAAAAGTAGAGAGAAAGAAAGAGAGAGAGAGAGAGAGAGAAAAGCAAAGCAAAAATCGCCACTGTTCAGTTCATTCTTTATAATTCTTTCTTTTTTGTCACTTAATTTTTTCTTTCCTTTTGGGAGGGTGAAAGAGTGGTGGGGAACGGTGGAGGGAGGAGAGGGGAACTGTGAGGGGGCGTGGGCTTGTTGTCACGGGTTTGGGTGTTCCTTTGTGCTGCGGCAGGGGTTGTGGGGGGGGGTGAAGCGGAAGGGGGAGGGAGAGAGCGGGTAGGGGGGCATGGAGGGGGAATGAGGGGGGTAGGGAGGGGGTGAGGGGGTGCGTGGCGGCCACCATTGCAGTATCAACACACGGTACAGTTTGCGTTGCTTCAGGTAAACACGAATCATTGTTTTGGCGATAACTTTCCTTCCATTCGCCTCTTCCTCCTCTCCTCTCCGTTTCCTTTTCCTTACCCTCCATGCTCCCCCTTTTCCTGTCGCCCACACCCCCTTTTTTTTTTTCCTTCCAGTCACTGCCTCTGGTTTACCTTCATCTGTTATTATTATCATTTTTTTTTAATATGTTTTCTCTCTCCCTTAAGTAAAAACAATCCACTTTGCCGTGATTAACTGATGTCACCCTCACTATCTTGTCCCTTCCCCAAGTGTCGGGTGAGAATGAAAGGCTCAGATATAACACTGAAATGATTTTAGTGAGATTTTTTTTTTTGTATTTGTAATTTAGTGTAGTGTCTTTATTGGCCTAGCTTTATATGTATTGTGGAGGAAATGTCCTTAAATTTTAAACAAAGCGGAGGTGTCTCAGTTGAGTAGTTTTATTGGAAAGAAAATACAGAAAAATTAATCTTGGCTGATTATGGAAACACTAAAGTAATTTCTGCATTGGAACTATACTCCTGTACCTCTCTCGCTCTCTCTCTCTCTCTCTCTCTCTCTCTCTCTCTCTCTCTCTCTCTCTCTCTCTCTGTCTGGGAAAATTATACAAAAAAGTGTGAAATATCGCATGTCTCGGGATTGTGGCGTCATTATCCTCACGTGACTCCCAATTATCTCAGGTCGCGGGTCGCCTTGCAAGCACCGCGCATTTACTGTTAGGGAGCCGCAGGAAAGTAGAAGAAGGTCACAACACATCACACACTTCCAAGGCTCGCTGGTAAAAGGAAAGGTAAACAAAGGTATACTTGTACTGGCTGGGAAGAGAAACCTGTTATGTGTGTGTTCAGTTCCTTATTAATTTTTTGCCCATAACTTGTAGGACTCGTAAATCTTGAAGCTTATTACGTTTTAACTTGCTTTTGTTTCGTTGAGCTGTTGGTTTACTTATTTTTCACCTTCTTACATGATTGCAATGTTTCTGCTGTGTGTGTGTGTGTGTGTGTGTGTGTGTGTGTGTGTGTGTGTCAGCAGTGCACCTTGACCTAGGGCGTGTCCTCAGGAAACTCTTGCAGTGCACTGTGATCTCTGCAGTGCACTTAGATATTTAACTTTATGTCCGCATTGACCTGTCCTAGTCTTCATTCCTGTCTGATTCCTCCTCCTCCTCCTCCTCCTCCTCCTCCTCCTCCTCACCTGTTCAGCCTTGCTCTAAATACCTTTGCGACACTACCAAGTAAACAAGCCCTCATTAATCAAGCCAGACAGGTGAGGCTGTGGTGTGAGGCAGACACCCCCACCACCACCATCACCACCACCACCACCACCACCACCACCACCACCACCACTCATAATAACAACAATAACAATAACAGTTTGTCCATCTGTATACCCGTCTAATATCTATCGGAGGCAAGACGTGTACACCAAACATTTTCCTCGCTCTTAGTTCTTTTTGGTCGAATCTCACGAACACGCAGGATATATATTGTTTGAACTGACAACAACAACAACAACAACATAAAACCTTTTACTTTTTACTCGCGTTCACTCTCTCTTCTCCATCACCAGCACGGCCATCACTTCTCCTGCTTCTCCTCCTCCTCCTCCTCCTGCACGGTCCCTTTCCCCTTCAGTAGACAGTCAGCACACGTCCCTCTGCGTCCGCCTCCACGCAGGTAGGCGGCAGGCAGGCACGACAAGCAGGGAACCCACCGAGAAGTGCAAGCGAGTGAAAGGCACGAAGCGGCGGCCTGAGTAAATTAGACTTAACACGCTATCCCCACAGTGACGGCGGGGCGTGGCGGAGAGGACTCGGGTGGCGTGGGTGGTGAGTCAGTGAGTGAGTGAATGGTGAGTAGGTAGGTAGGTGGGTGTGTCGATGGGTGGGGTGCTCTCTCTCTCTCTCTCTCTCTCTCTCTCTCTCTCTCTCTCTCTCTCTCTCTCTCTCTCTCTCTCTCATCGTAAAAGTGCCTGTTTTTTCTTTTTTTCTTTCTTTTTAAGGTTTTTAGTACTTTTCAATTTCCCTGGGTGATTTTCTTTTTCCTTTTCATTTTTATCCATTTTTTCTCCTCTTCCTTTTTCTTCTCACGTACTCTATTTCTTTTATATTTCCTTTACATGTTTTCCTTTCCCACACCCCCCATTTCTTTTTTCTTTTTCTTTTTCTTTTTTTTTAGTTCATTTACCTGTCTCCCCATTTGATCCGTTAACCCTTTCCTTCTCTTTCACCCATGTTTATCTTTTCTTCCTTCCCGTCATTAGTTCCTCCGTCCCTGGCGCCTTGAGAATCTGGTGAAAGGTGCATTTTATCTTCCTCTTTGTCGCCCCGTTCTAATTCGAGAGATGGTGAGAAACGCGGGGCACACACGAGACCCCCTGTCTGTCTGTCTGTTTGTCTGCCCGTCGTCGCCTCAAGGACTGGTGACGAAAACGTGGCGGGAAACCTGTTATTTTCCCGGTACAGATTTTATCTTTTCTATACACCGTCCGTCACGTCAGGTCCAGTGCACCGTATGTTTAAGGTACCTTGTGTTATTTTGTTTATGTTCGGGGTGTTTTCAGTGTTATATATTTTGTGTGTTTTGTATTAGTTACCGTTTATTTATTTATTTTTTTTTCAGTTTCATTTTTTTTTTTTTTCGCGGCTATCCAGTGTTATAGTTCCCTACCGTAAGTTCAGATACGTACCTTGCTTAGTATCACTCCCTGTCACACTTCCCGAGACTCGATCACAACCACTATAACTGTTGCCGTTCCTGTGTTCCTTTACTCACTACTCATACCTTCCCATACTCCTTTCACAACCTTCCTTACTCAAAGCTCCCCAAATCAGCACCACGCACGGTCCCTCATCTCACTTCCCCAGCCACCCACACCTTCCCCACACATCCACATCCCTACATCTTCCTATCTCATCTTCCAAGCCACCCACTTTACTCACCACTACCACCCACACACCCCACATCCCCAGCCAGCCACCCACACACCCTCCGCACTTCATGCACTTCACGCACGCGGTTCTCGTATACAGCGCACCTTCACTCACAGAGGCAACCACTCACTCGTCCAGAAAATGAACGCCACAACATGCATTATCTGTCTCGTCCACACCTGCAGTGACGGTGCAGGTGTGCGGTGCTCTAATTGAAAGGACCGAGAGAGAGAGAGAGAGAGAGAGAGAGAGAGAGAGAGAGAGAGAGAGAGAGAGAGAGAGAGAGAGAGAGAGAGAGAGAGAGAGAGAGAGAGAGAGAGAGAGAGAGAGAGAGAGAGAGAGAGAGAGAGAGAGAGAGCCACAGGTAGATTGAAAAAAAAAAAACTTTAATTATACGCCACTGCCTGAGCTGTCGCCTATAATGCCTGGAATTGTGTATACGTGCAATGGTCTCTTTGAAATTTCGCGAGTGACGGATAGAAAATTAAAGCAGTTTCAGTAAGGAAGTTTTTTCATTGACGCGGAGTTAGTGGGATGTAGCTCCGGTTGATCCTCTCCCTCTCCCTCCCCTCGAATCCCTTCCCTTCACCTCCCCTCCCCTCCCCTTCCCCACCTCCTATCATTGTCTCTCCTCTCCCCCTTCCCTTCCCTCCCACGCCGCCGCCCTAGCAAGCGGTCGGGATGGACAGGTACATTTCTGCACGCGCGTGTGTGTGACAGAGCGAGAGTCATCCTGATTGGCACGCGACTGACAAGGAAATTAGTGTGTGAAGCGAGGGTCATGTGTGGCAGTGACGGGCCCTCCCTCCCTCCCCTCCCATACCTCCCTCCCTTCCCTTCCACCCCTCTGACCCTCCCATCCCATGCTCCGTCCCCCATCACGTGGCAACCACCACCACCACCACCACCACCACCACCAGAACATCCCACTCCGTCAGGCATTAAGAAGGGAAAAATACAAGCACTCTAAACTAGTACTTGTAACAGAGCAGGGATCGTGCTTGTGTTGTGCCGTCACCCGAGGCCTCTTCAGAAGGAGGAGGAGGAGGAGGAGGAGGAGCAGCAGCAGCAGCAGCGTCAGCCTTGGCAGTCGTTCCCATGTGACCAAGGGAGAGGAGAAAGCGAGCCGCCCCAAAATAATGACGGCCAGGCTGTTGGAAGTCTTTTGAGAGTCATAGCAGAGTTTGAGGTGTAGGGGAGGAGTGGGGATGGGAGGAGGTGATGCGCTCTTGTTGTTATTGTCTCTCTCTCTCTCTCTCTCTCTCTCTCTCTCTCTCTCTCTCTCTCTCTCTCTCTCTCTCTCTCTCTCTCTCTCTCTCTCTCTCTCTCTCTCTCTCTCTCATTTTCCTTTTCCCTACTTTTTCGTAATACATAACCATCCCACCTGTCCTCCTCCTCCTCCTCCTCCTCCTCCTCCTCCTCCTCCTCCTCCTCCTCCTTTCTGCTGTGCCTTCTACTGTTCCTCTCCGTCCTGCTCACCCCTTCTGCATCCATCGCTCCACCTCCTCCTCCTCCTCCTCCAGCCGCCACTCACAAAGGGCGCCTGGACAAAGACTCTCCAGCGGCCCTCAAGCACCATCCACCAGACCTCGTTCCGCCCTCGGCCTGCTCCTCGACCTCGTGCCCAGACCATTACACCTCATGCCAACCTAACCTAACCTCACGCCACGCCACGCCATCCCGTCTTCCTCCCCTCCAGCACAGTGATCCACAAATCCCGAGGTGGAAAGAGAAGGAACACCTGATGAAAAGCATTGGCGATCGTGACGGAAGGCGAGGAGAAAGTGAGGCTCCAGAGGAAAAGAAATAAAAAAAAATATAACAAATCGTGATGCTTGCCTGGGGATTCGAACGCGCGGCGGTTTAAGAGGCAGTCCCTGAAGCCTCGGCGTCGGCTCACGGGGCGCGAAAAGGGACAAACACGTCATTAGCACTTCATATCGCCGCCCTTTATCGCTGGAGTCTTCTGCCCGGCCTCGTGGGGGAAGGTAATGACGGCGGGGATTTTGGGCCACTCTGCTTTGCCTCTTGTAAAGTCCTCCTGCTGCTCCACCTTTTTTCTTTGGTTCTTGTCCCGCCCGCCCCGCCTTGCCCCGCCCTGCCCCGCTCAGCCCCGCCCCGCCCCGCCCCGCCCCGCCCTGCTACGCCCTGCCCCGCCACCTACACGCCAGGGAGAGCATCCTTTTATCCCCGGGAGCTGAGTGGGAGCATGGCCGCAGGCTGGAGGGTGATCAATACGTCTGAAAGTTCAACCAGTGAGCCGTGTGTGGCCACTGAGCTCAGGGAGGGGAGTGGGGAGCCAGGAGGGAATGAGAGGGGTACGAGTGAGGGTTAGCCGAAGGGTTTAGGAATAGATAGAGGCAATGGAGTGCATGGAAGGCGGATTGAGGGGTGAAGTGGAGTGAGGGAGAGGGATGTGGTTTATAAGATCAGTGAGAGGGACCGAGGTGAAGAAAAAGGGATTGTTAGTTGTAGTGGACTAATGGTGGATGAGGCGTGGTGGGAGATTGAACTGGGTGGATGAAAGGAGATGAAGGGCGTGATAGGCGTGTGGCAAGGTGGTGGGTAGGAGAGTAAGGAAGGGAATGATGGGAAAGATGAAGAAGGGGAATTAGTCGAGATAGGTGTGGAAAGGTGATGAGGAAGAAGATAGGCAAGGAAGAGAATGACGGGATAGGTAGTGGACGGGAATCTGAAGGGACCGAGGAGGATCTAAACAAATTGACAAAAGCAGAATTGGAAGAAAATACATAGAACTGGAATAGGAACGAGGAAAATACAGGGACTACCACGTGTAGGCCTATTGGGTTCTTGCAGCTTCCCTTATTTTCTTATGTTCTTATGTTCTCATGAGTAAAAAATTCTATGATTGGAGTGGAGGGATGAGTAAGGTAATGAGAATCAGGGAAATGAAGCAAGACGTGTGGTAGTAAAATGAGGCAGCGTTGATAGTAATGGGGGGTGGAATGAATGGTAAGTGGAGTAACGTACAGGTGGAGGCAAGCCCAGGTGCGCCACTTCCTCCACCAGGTGTTATAGGTGTGGGTCGGAATGGCATGCAAAAGAGTTACTAATGACACGTTAAGCAGTAATAAATTGACCGACTTAGGTGAGTCATGTGTTTTATTTTATCTCTTTCTTATTTTGATGTTAATTTTTCTCGCTCAGAACAAGACTTAACAGTAACATACATAATTCAGTTTTGTGAAATACAAGTGTATCAAAATAAAACCAGTTCTTTACGAAATTTATAAGAAAGGAATCGTAAATAAGTGAACTAAGGATTGGAGGAGTGGATAAAGGAGTGTACGAGTGAGTTGAAGGAGTGGAAAAGATTATGGGGCTGAATTGTGAACTGGTGGAGTGGACAGAGGAGTGTGGAAGCAAACTGAAGGAGTGACGGAGTGGCCTGGAGAGTACGGCAGCGAGATTTACCCTCTAGTGGTCACGAACACTCCACTGTCTGAGTGTGGCCCCGCGTGACCCGTGAGTCGAAGCTCCACTTGTGACTCGAGGCCTCATTTGTCGCAGGTCACAGGGCAAGTGTTAACCCTATGACTCCATGGTGTGGGCGGCTCCTGCAGGACTAAAGAGGTCCCTTTTATGACCCGCACATCAACGAGAGGGAGTCCTAAAAGGGAGTCCACGTGCTTTAAGGAGTCCGAAGCTCCGAAAGGCAGTGAGTGAAGCCGGTGATATAAAAACGACTGAAAAACCGGGTACCTTTCTCACCTCCTCGTCTCATCCCTTTCCATCTCTCTCTCTCTCTCTCTCTATCTCAATCTCCCTCCCTCTTCCTCTCCCTCTCCCTCCAGCCTTTCCATCAGCTTCCCTCCCTCCCTCCCGTCTCCCTCCTTCTCCCTCCCCCTCCCAAGCCAGAAAGCGAGGAAAATATCGCCAAAATAACACTCGTGGCTGTTTTGAAACCCTCCCAAATATTTTCACGAAAGGGAAAAGAACGCGGGACCAAACGTGAAGGTAAAACAGAGAGGACTCGCAACAGACTGCAAAGTATTTCAACCATAAATCAGAAAGCGCTGCACCACTGGTGAATAAAAAGAGAAAGAGATAAAGAAACAGAAAAAAAAAAAAAACGAGAGGAGGGAATACAGAAAAAAAATCCAGAAAGAGCAATACGAGGGTGGATTTTCAGAGAGAGAGAGAGAGAGAGAGAGAGAGAGAGAGAGAGGAGAGAGGAGAGAGGAGAGAGAGAGAGAGAGAGGAGAGAGAGAGAGAGAGAGAGAGACGCGGGGTATGAACGGGACAAACGACCGAGGACCCGAGAGAGAGTGAGTGCAGGTAAATCCAGGTGTTTTTCTTGCCAGCCCGAGATAACAGAACTCAGGCCCCTTGACGCCCCGCCGCCCCACGGGACCGCTGGTGACGCGCAACTCTCTCTCTCTCTCTCTCTCTCTCTCTCTCTCTCCCCCTCTCTCTCTCTCTCTCTCTCTCTCTCTCTCTCTCTACATTCATATTCACCCCTTTTCTTTTTCTTGGTTTTCCTTCCTTCCTTCCTTCCTTCCTTCCTTCCTTCCTTCCTTCCTTCCTTCCTTCCTTCCTTCCTTCCTTCCTTCCTTCCTTCCTTCCTTCCTTCTTTACTTCTTTGCTTCCTTCAGTCCTTCCTTCCTTCCTTCCTTCCTTCCTTCCTTCCTTCAGTATTTTACTAATCGTCTTCCTTACTTTTCCTTTCCCTCTCCCTCTCCCTTTTTTATATCTTTCTTATATCTACTACTACTACTACTACTACTACTACTACTACTACTACTACTAACTACTACTACTACTACTACTACTACTACTACTACTACTACTACTACTGGCAAGAATTCAGTGCAAGTGCCTCTCATACCGCTTACTCAGTGATCAGGAAAAAAAAAAAAAAGAGTACAGGTGTTTGCTTGACAGGTGAGACGGGAATAAAACTTACGCTTGTAGGAATGACTGCAAAAATACTTCACAACTCTCGCGAACTGGAGGGAAAGGAAAGGGAGGGAGGGAGGGAAGGGGGAGGGAGCTTGTGTTATAGTCCTCCTCCTCCTCCTCCTCCTCCTCCTCCTCCTCCTCCTCCTCCTCCTCCTCCTCCTCCTCCTCCTCCTCCTCATCCTCCTCCAGGTGCAACGCGGGTGTCAGTAGCCCTAAAATGAAGGTGTTAGCTGAAGGTTTCCTGTAAATCAGTAATTAAGCTGAATTCCAGGTGCGCTTCCTTTTTAGGTGCTCTTTCTTGTTCGTCTTCTTTCTTTTTCGTGTTGATTTTGCTGTTTTTTCTTGGGTTTTTCTCTTTTGTCTTCATTTTCATCAGTATCACATTACTTTTTCTTTAATTATTATTATTATTATTATTATTATTATTATTATTATTATTATTATTATTATTATTATTATTATTATTATCACCGCCCATCATCACCACCATTGTTATTATTTCATGTTTTGTTTCATCGACTCACTGAAGCAGACCAGTGCCTCTACCAGTCTTCATTCCCCGGTCTATTCCTCTGTTAAACTTCCTTACACTTACTATCCCTTCCTTCCTCACCCCACCGTCCTTTTCTCCTTCGCTGGGCATCCCACACATCCACCTTCCTTCAGCTTCTTCCTTTCCCCTTTTCCCCTTCTCATATTGCAATAAAAAAAAAAATAAATAAATAAATAAAAAAAAACGGAACAGGAAGCAGGCACCAAATTAACACGCAGTTAGCAAGACGGAGAAAAGGGGAAGAAGTAGAGGGAGGCAAAGGAAGGAAGGAGGGGAAGGAAGGGAGGAGAAGGAGGGTTTGGTCACAGATATGCGCTAGAACCAAGGGCGTGAGGCAGGTGGTGAAGGAGGGAGGAAAGGAGAGAGGGAAGGAGGGAAGGGAGGGTTGCTGTCTTATGCCGTGGAGTGACTAAGAGTGGAGGGAAAGAAAACCGTGATAGATGGATTAGTGATGAGCAAATTGTGCTTATTGACAGAAACGATATGTACGGATGGCTGTGTGTGTTTTGTCTGTCTTAACCTTCGTCTACCATCTGCCAATTAGTCTGTCTTTCTGTCTGTCTGTTGGTTTCTCTGTGTGTCTCTCCATGCCTCTGTCTATCCGTCTACCTGTTTGGACTTCATTTATTCATTCTTTTTTATTCTTTTTCCCGTCTGTCGGTTTGGTCTGTCTCAGTGTGTGTGTCTGTCCGTCTGTCTCTAAAACTGATGATGATGGTGATGACAGTGATGGTGACTAATGGTTAACTTTCTCCCATTGAAACAACAACACGATCCTTTCAATGCAAACAAACTGTGATACGTGCAACAGTGTCCTCTCACGTGCTGCCATTACGCTCACATACATCATTGCAACACGTTCACTGTCCACACACACACACACACACACACACACACACACACACACACACACACCACACACACACACACACACACACACACACACACACACACACACACACACACACACACACACACACACACACCACACACACACCTGGACGTGCCTGCCAAGCTGCCTACACACACGTGGTGACCCGCAGTCTTTGATCATTGCGAAAAACATGTTAGCTTACTGAGGGATCGTCACGTGGTGGAGAGCAGTCACCCCTTTCGTCATCCCCTCCGTCACCCCCTCCGTTACCCCTCCGTCAGGTGCAGCTGAGGTGGGGAGATCAGAATTGGTGAGGCTGAGTTTCAATTCATTCCTTTCCCTTTCAAATTTCGTTCTAAATAATCACTCTTACCCATCTGACATTCTGGTGTCTCTTCCTCTGCATCTGCTGCTTGAAGGATGTCCTGTGGCGTTCCTTAATCATTCAGTTCTGTGGCACTGGCTCAGTTTTATTTTGGGTATCAGTTTAACCACTCAGTTCTACATGTGTTAGCTCAATTTGTTCCGGATAGTATGTAAGGATTGTTTCAAGTTTTGGATGTTATTTCTTACCATCAGGAAGTTAAAAATTATCTCTCGTTTCACATCTACTTCAGTTATATCTTTATTTACTATATTCTGATAAAGAGTTTACGATTTTGTACAGGTTATGAGTTCCTGAATTGGTCTGTCATGTAACCAGTTCTTTGTCTCTTTTCTGAAGCTTCCTGTAAGTCTTTTCAGCAAAAAATTCTGGTTTGGTCATTCAAGGTCGTGACGTGTGGAAGCTAAATGAAGGAAATTACATGTTTTTGTTCTGGTTCTTGCTGGGAAATTTTGCCGTGCGAGTAATGACGACAAAATGATGATGTTTAAAATCGGCTAAGTGACGCAGCGTTGTCCATTAATGGCCGGAACTGTGAGGTGTTTGGAGCCCTGGTTCTCAACAGTCTTTTTTTGTCTTGTACCTGCTTCTCTGGCGGCGTTCCCACCTGTGGCACACCTGCAGAAGAATAATTAGGGTTGAAGAAACTGCGCATATTGTTGCAACAGGTGTTTGTATTCTCACGTTACAAGCCACGGGATGTTATTTACTATCTCAACTGTATGCAAATGAAATCCTAAGTATATGCATCGCCAAGCACATTACATGGTTTAGAATCCATTTTGAGACTTTTACTGGATATATTTTTGGGGAGGAAGGAGATGCGACTTGAGTTTGTTATTATGATTTTTTTTTCTAACCAGTCTTCTGTTCAAGTAAAAAAAAATTACGATTTCATATATATTTCTAGCAAGATTCCGGCAGACCTCATGGTGATCTTAATCTGAACGACAAGCATCGCTGAAACTCCTTTTGTTGTAACTTCATCATAATGAATACCTGTGTGTGTGTGTGTGTGTGTGTGTGTGTATAGGACCACAAGCCATCACATGAAGGTCTAGTGTAAAAATCAGTTTCTTATTAGCACAAGCAAAATTTATTATTGAAAAAGAAAACAGACAAACAAACAAACAAGCAAAATATTGAAGTAACTGTGTTATTATGCTTTGCTTTTAAGGTGGTTATTTGAGAGAGAGAGAGAGAGAGAGAGGAGATGAGAGAGAGAGAGAGAGAGAGAGAGAGAGAGAGAGAGAGAGAGAGAGAGAGAGAGAGAGACCCAGAGAGACCCAACCAATCGACCGACCAGACCAAAAGACAACACCCAAGACACATGGAGACATTACCAGCTTCCATACATCCCTGGCCCCCCCTGCCACTCTTCCCTGCCAGCCCCGTGCCACCTCCCCTTACCCCTATCACAGTCCCCCCCCCCTTACAATTGGAGATCCCTTCTCACAATAATGGAACAGAACCCATTAACATCCCACTGAACACTCTCTCCTCCTCCTCCTCCTCCTCCTCCTCCAACTAACTAATGGAGGACTTGGACGGACATATGCGCGCGGTAGAAACATTAACAGCCGGTCGGTCATTAGCGCCGCCAAAGGAAGTTTTACGCACGAATTGGGTGTGTTTTTGGGGAGACAATTCCCTCCTCTTAGCGCGAAGGGACTGGAGAGAACTCACAGTTATGATTGGAGAGATACTAGAGAGATAATGGGGAGGGAGGAGGGAGGAGGGGAGAGGTGAAGTGAAGAGGCTGAGAGAGAAAAGGAGAAAAGAGAGAGAGAGAGAGGGTACAGTAGAGGAGGAGGAAGAGGAGGATAAATAGATAGTACACAAGTGAAGTCTTCATTATTTTGCTCCATATGTTCCTTCTATGGTGTTTTCGCTTTTTATTTATTTATTTTTTTAGGGGTGGCACGTGTTGGCTGTTCGAGGGGATGAGCGTAGAGATGGATGAGTGTGTGGCCGAGGATGCTTGGATACGTGTATAGGAGGAGGAAGAGGAGGAGGAGGAGGAGGAGGAGGAGGAGGAGGAGGAGGAGGAGGAGGAGGGTGTGTATGTGAATAATTACGTACATAAGAGGATAAACAAAATTGTGAAGGGGAAAATATTAAGATTGTGTGAATGTAATGTTTTGTGGTGTGTGTGTGTGTGTGTGTGTGTGTGTGTGTGTGTGTGTGTGTGTGTGTGTGTGTGTGTGTCGACAGTAGTGAGGGAGATGAAGAGAGTGAGAGATAGAAAAATGTAAACACACACACACACACACACACACACACACACTCCATATCTGTAGTGTGTCCTCAAGTAGCATATAAACGAATTACAACGCGTCGCTGCCTGAGAGAGAGAGAGAGAGAGAGAGAGAGAGAGAGAGAGAGAGAGAGAGAGAGAGAGAGAGAGAGAGAGAGAGAGAGGAGAGAGAGAGAGAGAGAGAGAGAGAGAGAGACTGAGACTCTTCACCTTGTAGATTCTTGATATTGAAAACGTGACTTTTTTCATATCACTGTAATATTTCTTTCACCGTGTGTGTGTGTGTGTGTGTGTGTGTGTGTGTGTGTGTGTGTGTGTGTGTGTGTGTGTCTTTTCTTCACTTTTCATTGTCTTTCCTCATTCCTCCTTTCCATTCTCACTCCCATTCCTATTCCATATTCATTCTTACCTTCCCTCCCTCCCTCCCTCCCTTCTCCCTTCCTCCCATTCCCACACTCCTCTCCAGTCCTCACGTCTCCGCATTCTCAGCTACTTTCGTCCCTTCTCCTCCCTCCTTTCCTTTCCCGCTCTTCGTCTCTCCCTCCCACGCCTCTCCCAGCCATCTAAAGGGAGAGGGTACTTTTCTAAAGGGATAAAGGGAGAGTCAGGGCTCTTGATCACACGCCACGCAGACCAAACAAAGATAATGAAGACGGACACTCGAAAATATCTTTATCTTTATTTTAGGAGGAGGAGGAGGAGGAGGAGGAGGAGGAGGAGGAGTAGGAGGATGGGAAGGAGATGGTGGATGAATGAGAGAAAGAAAATTAAATGCTGATGATGATGGAGAAATGGAGAAGAACTGAATGAAGGGAGGGAGGGGAAGCTAGTGATGGAAAAGAAGGGACAGGAAAGAGAGAAAAGAGAACGGTACATAAGATAAAAGATAGTGGAATAAAAAAAAAGAACAATGAGAAGAAGAACAGTTAAAGTAACAGTGAAGAGGAAGAGGAGGATAATGAATAGTAATAAGAGAGGGAAAAGAAGAGGACAGGAGGAGAGGTGAGTGTGGTGAGCGAGTGAGGGGAACTCGTGTCATCCCCTCACAAGTCAACTCACCCTCATGACTCTTTGGAGCAATGAGAGGAGGTGATAGTTAGAGAGAGAGAGAGAGAGAGAGAGAGAGAGAGAGAGAGAGAGAGAGAGAGAGAGAGAGAGAGAGAGAGAGGGAGGGGGAAGGGAGGGAGGGAATCGGGGTATTGATTCCCTCCAGGGCGTGGGAACTTGGAACTCAGAACACCTAAGGGGAGGTAAGGGAGAGGGGTAGGAGCAGGGGTAAGGGAGCAATGGGTAAGAGGTAAGGGGTTGTGGGTTGCTGGGTAAGGTTGAGGTAGCAGGTGAGGGGTGAGGGAGAGGTGAATTAGTGTGAGAAGAAAGGATGATGTAGAGGGGAATGTATGGGAGTGAATGGTGAGAAAGTGAGGGAAGAGTGTGAGTGAAAGGGGTAATATGAAAGGTAGGAATGGAGAGGTAGTGAGGGGGTGAGAGTTGAGGTATGAGGAGGAAGAAAGAGGGAGGGTGTAGCGTTAGGGCAATCCACAGGCGAGCAATGTGTTGCAACATTTATTGTAGCGTTCCAACCTGTGGGTCCAGGATAAATCAGCCCGATACCAAATCATGGTAAAATCATATGAGCGTAGAAACACTAAAAATACAAAAATAATCACTACATAACATGATCAGACCTTGAATAGTTCCCATGTACCTCATAGTATAATAAGTACAGAAATCACAAAAATATCTCTGCAGTTCACAATATGATAAACCTCCCAAACAATGGATAAATACCCTGTGTGACTCACATCATTATAAAGCTCAGAAAATCCTCATACATATCACTGTAAATCATAGCATGACAAAAATCACACAAATACACAATAACCATAACACTCACAACATTGCCAGCGTCAGTTGTGTTGAAAATACTATGGCGTGGAATCCCCAACAGCCGGATACGTCACTGGTGCTTTGATAATTGATAGGTAATCCACTGACGTCTCACTTTCATAACCAGTCTATAGAACAGGAGGGGCGACCTTATTCCCGAGTCCTACGAGGGAGACCCGTAGCTAGCAAACCGTCTCCACTTGTCTCACTCTCCTGTCTGTCAGTGTCTATATCAGGCCGCGCGGGCCTCCACAACAACCGTGTGCCACCCCGCATAAACTATACTCTTTAACAAATCCATTGTAGTCTACTTATACAGTATTTTTATCACATCAAATATCAAATACACAATTTACGGACAAATACATACATAGTTGGTGTAAACTCGTTCAGCATACAATAAGAAGTATATTAAGAGAAATAAAACAAATAATATTGGAACCATACCACTGACGGGTAGCACGAACGTAAAATAAACTTAACTTAACATGCGCATAATCATGTTACACTCCCCACCCCAAGAAAAAGAATTAAAATTATTGTTCTTCGATCGGAAGTATCAACACAAGTTTGTGGACAGATCTGTTAACCTTTATATCTTGATGACCCTTATACATGCTATTTCCGCTTTGTAACTTGTATCTAATTTGTACATCTCTAACCTTACCATCAGAACTCGGTAAAACTTGACACACTTCAGCAAGTTTCCAATGCCCTTTCAAATTATTACTATCCTGCACCAAAACAATATCTCCCACTCGGAGATTTCTTTTCTCACAATGCCATTTTTGTTGTACAATTAATGTTGAAAAATAATGCATCATCCATTTCTTCCAGAAGGATTTTACAATTGCATTGATGAACCTTTGGCGAGTCCTTGTGTTTGTACTGCTGTCAAATACACCTTCTGGTGTGTGTACACTTGCACGCCCTAGTATTAGATCATTTGGACAAAGATAAGATCCCTTAGTACAGTCTGAACCATTTTTCATACCTATTGGTCTCTCGTTCAACATATTTGCAATCTCAAACATTGCTGATTGTAATTCACCAAATGTCAATGTACTGTCACCTATTACTCTGGTCATAACTCTCTTCACCAATTTTACCATAGCTTCTGAGCACCCATTCTCCCATGGAGCATCAGCAGATTTTGTAAATTTCCACTCCATACCGCCTTCTCGGCTAAATTGTGATAATTTTTCCTGGTCTTGAGTCAAGAAACAAACTTCTTTACTTGCCAATTTGAGTTGTGAACCATGGTCGGAATACATTGAGTGAGGGAAGCCTCTGATGGCTGTAAACCTACGAAGAGTAGTGATGAGACTGTCAGTATCATACCCTTCTACTAAGTCAACATATGATGCTCTTGTGCTGAGACAATTTACTACAACACCATACACCTTTTTTTTACATCTTCCTTTGACTGTATCCTTAATCATTAATGGGCCAAATAGATCAAGAGCAGAATGGTAAAAGGGAGGTGAAGGTTTCAACCTTTCTTCTGGTACTGGTCCCATGCTTTGTCCAATCACTTGTTTTTCTAAACGTCTGCATGTCACGCAGCGAGATTTAACTGATTTGATTAACTTTCTAGCTTGAGGAATCCAAAATTTAGCCTGTAGTTTACATAGAGTAGATTCAATCCCTCCATGGTCTTTATCATGAATATCCTTAATGCACACCTCTGTGAGTCTATGTTTAGTGGGAAGTAGAATGAAAGCTTCATTATTGTAATTATTCTTCAGCCATGCAGCAATTCTTGATCCTACATATATTATTCCATCCTTACAAAATGGACCTAACCGCTTGAACCTTTTTTCCCAGTTGTCTGTTAAAGAAATCTGGGCTCTTTTGATCCATAATATTTCTGCTTGTTTAAGTTGATCTACTGTTGGTGATGCCAGGATTCCCTTGAAAGAACGCGCATGAAGGGCATTCAAAACTCTTGCAGTGACTCCTATAATTTTGCGGTATGAATTAAATCTGTCTATGTCAAACATATTGCAGTCATTAATATGCCAGTTGTTTACTTCAGCTGTGTTAATGATGGACTTTATCTCTGGTGTTGGAGAGATTGACTTCATGGGCCATTGAGAAAATGGTAATTCTAAGAAAGTGGGTCCACACTGCCAGCATGACGTTGGACCCATATCAACAAATTTACTTGAACGGGTCATTAGGTCAGCTATGTTTACTTCAGTCGAGATCCAGTGCCATTCATTACTCAAGGAGCTTTCTTTTATTTCTACAATTCTATTTGCAACATAAGTTCCAGCCTTAATATTGTGTTTTGTTATTTGTGAAAGCACAATCTCAGAGTCAGTAAAGTGGTGAACATGATCAAATCTGATGTTAGTTTCGTTCATTATTGTATTGCGGAGGCGAACACTAAGAACTGCACTGGACAACTCCAGTCTGGGAATAGTCTGTGTCTTAATTGGTGCGAGTCTGCTTTTGGCTGCAAGTAGCTTTGATTGATACTTATCTTTCCCAACACGCCAACGTGCATAAGCACACGCAGAATATGCTAGGGTGCTCGCATCATTAAACAGTATCAGGGTTGGTTCAACTAATTCAGCATTACAAATGCATCTAGGCAATTTAATAGTTCCCAATTCATGCATATCATGACAGAATTTGTACCATTTCCCTATAAATTCCTCAGGTAAAGGATCATCCCAGTCTAATTTCCGTCCATTCTCATCAATGTACTCAATGATTTGTCTCATCAACAGTTTACCACGTAAAGTCACTGGTGTAACAAACCCCATGGGATCAAATATTGTTGATATGTAACTAAGAGCCTTTCTTTTAGTTAGTGGATTTTGTGGTTCATCGGAATTACTCTTAACTTCAACACTGCAAGTCTGTTTACACGTACTTTTCATTTTCATCTTGAAACTTATTTCATCTTCTACAGGGTTCCATACTAATCCCAGAACCTTTTCTCCTGGTATACCTGACAAGTCCACATCATTTCCAACTTGGGTCTTCCCACTTATGATCCACTCCTTCATGTGAAAGTTTCCACGGTTCAGAATAAGCTCAACATCCTTTATGATCTGACTAGCCTTCTCTGTATCATTCATGCTATGTATGATATCATCCATGTAACTATCTTGCACAATTACGTTGGCTGCTTCAGGGAATTCCTCCTTGCATTTCTCAGCTGTTTGTCTCATAGCAAGTATAGCAATAGCCGGACTACAAATGTCTCCAAAGGGAACTGCTGTGAGGGCATAGTGGTCTGGGGCCCGATCCTCAAAGTCTCGCCAAAGAAACCTGTGTACGTGACTGTCAAATTCAGATAACCTGATGCTATTAAACATCTTGGCTATATCTCCAACAAATGCTATGGAACCTTCTCTGAATCTAAGTAAAAGACCAAAAAGACTGTTCATTACATTGGGACCCTTAGCCCAATAATTATTCAGCACATGACCATTATATGAGGCAGAAGCATTAAATACAATGCGAGTAGGGGTGGAAGCTGAACTTTGTTTCAACACCTCATGATGAGACAAATAGTGCACTGGACCTTTGTACCAATTTAACTCCTCCCTATTTAGTTTTCTAGCAACACCTCTCTTTAACATGTCATCAATTTGTACCTTGTAATTTTCTGTTGACCTACTGCCCAACTTCTTCAGTCGCTTTTCCGTACCTTTAAGTTTCATTAGTGCTACCCCAAAATTATTCGGCAAATGATGTGGATCTTTAATCCAAGGGTAATGTACAGTCCAGGTCTTCTCTTTCTCCTGATATTCAAGTCCACTGAGAATCAATTTCATTTCTTCTTCTTCCTTTACAGTTATGTGCGTCTCTCTATTGCAGTCTTTACAGTTAATGCAATTGGTACATTTGGGTCTACAATTTGTGCCTAGGTGATCCATTGCAAACAAATTATCTATATCCTCCTTAAAAGTTCTACAGATCTCCCCTTGAATTTCAAAAGTGTTAGATGTTAAGGACATGTGGTTTACTTGAGCCACATAGTGCTCTGTATATTCATTTTTGAGTTCTGGGTGCGATCCTCTGACACAATAGCCGAAGGGACCTTTCATGAGTTGCAATTTCCCTACAGTTTTAACAGTTGTAGGAATGATGTCACAACTGTCAGCACCAATCAAAAGATCAACTCTCCCATGAGGACGGAAAATATGCATTGACTGAGAAACTCCTAACTGAGAAAGAATTATGTCCATAGGGACTGGATTAACTTCTGAAGTGATTTCATCCATTCCTACACATTGTATTAAATATTGTTTACCTGTCTCATCTACAAGAGGCATTTTATACATTTTAGTGAATACAGTATCACTTACATTTCCAACTGTTGTCATAGTGATGTTATATGGTGTGCCACATAATCCTAAGTCCCGTGCTTTGCGATGAGTCACCAAGCTACTTGTACTGCCGGGATCAAAAAGAGTTACTAATGAGTCATCTTTACAGTTAACTTGACCAATCATCAGCAAAGTACAACCATCTGACTTGTTGGTGTGAATATTAATATCATTTTGATAAAGCAAATAGTGAAGTCTCGGATGATGTGGCTTACCACAAACATTACCATTTCCTAACTTCATGTAGCAACTGCGTTTTTCCTGACAATCCTTAGAACTGTGTCCCATTGCCAAACAGTGAAAACAAACATGGTTCTTCCGTAAAACCTCCATCTTGTTTGAGGGTTCCAAATTATGAAATGTGTTACAGCGACTGATAGTGTGCGAATCAGAATTGTGATACCAACAAAAGTTGGGGTTTCCGTAGTTTTGTCTATGACGTCCAACCTGTGAACCCCCACTAGATAGTGTTTGAGTGAACTTCTGCATTATACTTTCCATGTTAGCCTGATGTTCTGCTTGTTGAAGTTGCAACTTTTGCAATGTTCTCATAATTTGACTGTCATCCTCTTTTACCTCTACACTATGAACAGTAGCCTTGGAATTATGTGACCTCTTACGAACATCTTTGTCTATATAATCAAGGACATTCTTTTCTTCCTTCAAATACTTTAACAACTCAGGAAAAGCATTTACTTTATTTGACAGATTTTGGTAGATCTTAGTCCACTCTCTTTTTTGTTGGGGTGGAAGTATTTTCTCAATTAAGCTTATCACAATTACAGTGGACATCTGTACTTCTAAATTATTTTTACTCATGTCAGTCCAGCACTTTTCTATGACTTCCACGGTTTCTACAAATTTACCAGTATTGCCTTCAGCAATTGGCTTTAATTCTTGCAGTTGGTTGATAACAGTATCTGTCAATCTAACTGGATCAGCATACCTTTGGTCAAGACGACGGAACATTTCCTTGTAATCATCATCTACTCCATGTACTACACTTAGCGCTTCACCTGATAAGCACTGTTTTAAGGCAAAGGCATTTTCCCCATAATTGACAGTCATTATTTTATCATAGTTGCTGCGAAATGTCTGGTATTGGCGTATGTCACCTTCAAATTTAGGAGGTTCTATTGGCTTCACCTTAACCTTAGTTGCACTATCTGTTAAGGCTGTCTCCTTTTCCTTTTTACATAGCTGTAATAAAGTCTCACAAGCACCTGTCTTCAACAATTCTGCCTGAACTATATACTGTTCTTCATTCTTAAGTTTTCCATTAAAGTCCTCCTCCTCTTGATCACTCTCACATAATGCGTCCATCACATCCTCGTGTCGTCTCTCGAGTTCCCGAAAAGCGTCCTTTACTTCCTCATAATAATCCTCAATAATGCTAGATGGCTTACCCTGCTTCACTTGCTCAGAGAGTAGGTTACACTTCCTAGTTAGCTTTCCACGGGCTGTCCCTCGTAGTCTCCGTCGGCGCTCAAGGTCCTCCGTCTTGGGCATGGTTGTGGATGTTGTTGGAATGTAGCGTTAGGGCAATCCACAGGCGAGCAATGTGTTGCAACATTTATTGTAGCGTTCCAACCTGTGGGTCCAGGATAAATCAGCCCGATACCAAATCATGGTAAAATCATATGAGCGTAGAAACACTAAAAATACAAAAATAATCACTACATAACATGATCAGACCTTGAATAGTTCCCATGTACCTCATAGTATAATAAGTACAGAAATCACAAAAATATCTCTGCAGTTCACAATATGATAAACCTCCCAAACAATGGATAAATACCCTGTGTGACTCACATCATTATAAAGCTCAGAAAATCCTCATACATATCACTGTAAATCATAGCATGACAAAAATCACACAAATACACAATAACCATAACACTCACAACATTGCCAGCGTCAGTTGTGTTGAAAATACTATGGCGTGGAATCCCCAACAGCCGGATACGTCACTGGTGCTTTGATAATTGATAGGTAATCCACTGACGTCTCACTTTCATAACCAGTCTATAGAACAGGAGGGGCGACCTTATTCCCGAGTCCTACGAGGGAGACCCGTAGCTAGCAAACCGTCTCCACTTGTCTCACTCTCCTGTCTGTCAGTGTCTATATCAGGCCGCGCGGGCCTCCACAACAACCGTGTGCCACCCCGCATAAACTATACTCTTTAACAAATCCATTGTAGTCTACTTATACAGTATTTTTATCACATCAAATATCAAATACACAATTTACGGACAAATACATACATAGTTGGTGTAAACTCGTTCAGCATACAATAAGAAGTATATTAAGAGAAATAAAACAAATAATATTGGAACCATACCACTGACGGGTAGCACGAACGTAAAATAAACTTAACTTAACATGCGCATAATCATGTTACAGAGGGATCTGGAGGTATGAGAGTAATGGGCGGGGGCAATGAGAGGGAATGGGGCGGGGGGGAGTGATATGATACTGGGGTGGGGGGTGAGGGAGTAATGGTGATAAAAAATAAAAAAAATAGTTGGTGCATGACAGTGATGATGACGATTGTGATAACAGGACGACTTCACAGCATGTTTGTAACGAAGAGAAAAGAGAAAGAAAGAAGAAAAAAAAAATTAAAAATGAAATGCGCGAAAAGAAAAAAAAACACCTAAGAACACAAGACAATTTTATTTTGATACCATTTTAACTGAACCATGAATTCAGTACATCGTAACTTTATGCAACAGAAAAAAAAATGAAAACGCTTGAATACAGAGATACGTAACACACACACACACACACACACACACACACACACACACACACACACACACACATAATAAGAACATGAACCAATCTTACTTTTTCTTCTCTTAATCAACTGGTGAGTCTTGCGTTCTTTGGTTTCAGGTCAGCAGGTAATGGGGGGAAAGGCTGCTTCGTGTCACGTTTCTCCCCTGCTCTCGCTGTCTAGGTGAGGTGAGGCTGCTTACCTGGCCTGATTAATGGAGAGAGAGAGAGAGAGAGAGAGAGAGAGAGAGAGAGAGAGAGAGAGAGAGAGAGAGAGAGAGAGAGAGAGAGAGAGAGAGAGAGAGAGAGAGAGCGAGAGAGCGAGAGAGAGAGCGAGCAATAATCTTGTACATGCTATGAGAATTAAAATTGTATACTTTTCATAGTTGCTCTCTCTCTCTCTCTTCATCTCTCTCTCTCTCTCTCTCTCTCTCTCTCTCTCTCTCTCTCTCTCTCTCTCTCTCTCCTTCTATTTGTCTGTGACGTCACAATTCGAAGACTCACGCTCAGGTGTTCCTCGTCAACACAATACACCTTGCTGGACAGGTGAGGAGGAGGAGGAGGAGGAGGAGGAGGAGGACGGGGAGGAAGCTAAGAAAAGTAAATAAATCAAGAATGAGTTAAGAACAGTAGGAAATGAAGAGAAACAACAACAGTAGTAGAAGTAGGAGGAGGAGGAGAAGGAGGAGGAGGAGGTTGTGGAGGAGGAGGAGGAGGTTGTGGAGGAGGAGGATGAAGAGGAGAAAGTGTTAAGCAAGGAGGAATAGGAGGAGGTAAGACATCGCCTCCTCCTCCTCCTCCTCCTCCTCCTCCTCCTCCTCCTCCTCCTCCTCCTCCTCCTCCAGGTGCGCGACTGTGGCGGCAGGGTGCGCTCAGGTAAACAAAGAAGACACGGTCAGGATTCTGTGATGACCACGAGCGCCAACGTAACAATAACCTCCCCTCCTTCATTCCTCCTCCTCCTCCTCTTCCCCCTCCCTCTCCTCTCCCCTCTGTTGACCCTTAGGTGGGGGAGGGAGGGAGGGAGGGAGGGAGGGATGTGGTGACGGTGGAGTGGGGAGTGGTCATGATTTTTCAGAGGGTGGTGGAGGGGTCGGGTGGAAGAGGAGCGAGGGAGGGAAGGAGGGAGGGAGGGAGGGAAGGGTAGTTTTTTGGATATGATAGTGGTGATTGTGGTGGTGGTGGTGGTGTTGTGGTGGTGATGTGTGTGGTGCGAATGAAGTGTGTTTATTGTTTCCGTTGTGTGGTTGTGGATATACTGTGTGGTATCGTGGCGTCATACACACACACACACACACACACACACACACACACACACACACACACACACACACACACACACACACACACACACACACACACACACACACACACGCCAAGGAACTTAAGCCTAACAATTACATAAACAAAGTTACGAATACACGATTCTGTACACAAAGTCAATAGTACACTAAGCACAAAGACTTTAATCTGTCTCTCACACCAACTAGTAATCATTCATTGTTGTCTAGTACTCATTCAAATCCCACTTAATCCAACTGTTAAGCTTTCCTTGTCATCTAATACCACATCACATTATTTTTTAACAAACCAAAATATTTCACCATCTTTTATTTATCTTAATTTCCCAGTGTCATTATTATCTTATATAAGAGCGGCAGTAACCAAGGACAAGAAAAAGGAGCTAATAAAAAAGGCCTACTGAACTTCCAATCCCATGTGCAAATCCTCTCCTGTCATTCCCGTCTATCATATTACTGTTATTCCTGTCCGCTAATTTCCCACAGTGGTATGACTAAAATCTTTCCGTCTCCGGCTGGCCGTCCTCGTCACTGAGAGTATTATTGCAGGCCGCTGTCGGAGGTATAGGGTGGGCGTGCAGGCGTGACGGTGGGCGGGGGGTGCTGTGGGTGGTGAGGCGTGGGGACTGAAACTGCAGGTGGTCGGGTGATAGGAGGAGGAGGAGGAGGAGGAGAAGAAGGAGGGCGGCGGTGATGGTGGTGGTGCTGACAGGAGTTGAATGAGAGGCCATGGATAAGAAGGAAGTGAATTAGAGAGAGAGAGAGAGAGAGAGAGAGAGAGAGAGAGAGAGAGAGGAGAGAGAGAGAGAGGAGAGGAGAGAGAGGAGAGAGAGAGAGAGAGAGAGAGAGAGGAGAGAGAGCGCAATGTATAACAGAAAAAAATAATAAATACACAAACCGAGAAAAGACAAATATAAACAAATAAGACGGAAGAAGAGTGGAAGAAAAGAATAGAGGAGGACTCGTCCCCTACAGAACACTCAATCACAAATGCCACTGCCAGAAAACTCTCTCCCTCAGTAGTCTTTGTATAATCTCTCCTTAGTCCTTGTACAAGATCCCTATACCTCGAGAACGGGAAACCATGGCACTGCGAGAACATGAAACTTTGAAAGCACGAGACCAAATGACTCTGAGACAATCGAGAGAGACTATGAGACTACGAGATAATAAGGCAAGGAACCGTATTCATTAACGCTTCGATCTCTCACCACTACTACTTTCCAAGGCCACAGAGATAACTTATTGGTTCTCGAGAGTGTTTCTCCTGTTAATAACTTAGAAATCTTGTTAATCTATCGCTACAACCTTAAAATCAGCCTTAAAACCTGTGTTCCTTTAACTAACGCCTTTACAAAATAGTGGAGGTGCTGCTTAGAAGTGCTTCAGAATACGGTTCAAGAAGACAACGGGGCCACGAGATTCTGAGGCTACCTGACCATCTAACAACGTAATTACCAGACCTTGAGACCACGACACGTGAAGCTTACCTAACCACTTCACGAGATCACCAGACCAGACCACGAGACAGAACAGTCCACGAGACCACACCAGAAGAATCACACCCAGACGATTTTCACCCACGTCACTAAAAAAAAAAAAAAAAAAGAAATCAAGAGACCACATCTATTCCCCCCTCCTTCAATTGCCACGTTTATGAGTCACCATGAGTCACTTTGGAAAGGTCACACGTGGAGCCAGGCACACGAGGGAGCTGAGTGAGGGGGGTGACCTTAGCCTGGGGTCATCAGCAGCCGGGTCCGGGTCACTTCTGGAAGGTCATCAAGTCGTAAATTACCCACAAGGATTATTGGGCCTCACTGTCAAGCGAAAGAGAGAGAGAGAGAGAGAGAGAGAGAGAGAGAGAGAGAGAGAGAGAGAGAGAGAGAGAGAGAGAGAGAGAGAGAGAGAGGTAACGGGAAACTGCAGAAGAGTGATAGGTAAAGGTGAAATTGAAGAGGAAGACGGAGAGGAGGAGGAGGAGGAGGAGGAGGAGGAGGAGGAGGAGGAGGAGGAGGAGGTTGTTGTGTTGTGGTGGTGATGGCAGTGGTGGTGGTGGTGTGAGTGATAGGTAGCGCAGGGAAGTGGGGTGTGAGGGGAGTGGGGAGTGAGTGGGGAGGAGGGGTGGTTGAGAAAGGCGGCGTGAGGAAAGTAGTAAAGGGTTGGGAGGCGAGAGGCAGACGTGCGTAAGGGAGACGTGAGGGAGATACAGCGGGAGGGAGAAGGAGAGGGAGAGGAAGTGTGAGGTAGGCAGTAGAACGTGAAGAAATAGAATAAGGGAGAGAAGAAAGGGAATAAAGGGAGATAGGAAAGGAAAGAAAAGATGGAAAAAGGAGAATAGAAAGAGGAAGGAAAAAAACGAAAGAGGAAAATGGAAGGGAAGGAAAGAAGGAGGAAAGGAAAGAAGGGAGGATAAGAACAGTAAGATTCGTGAGAGGCAGGGCGTGAGAATCTATTTATGAGGTTGACAGGGAGATTACCAGAGAGAGAGAGAGAGAGAGAGAGAGAGAGAGAGAGAGAGAGAGAGAGAGAGAGAGAGAGAGAGAGACTGTAAATTAGGAAGGGAGGGCGTGAGGAAGGGTGATCACGGCCCAGCTGGCATGACTAGACTTGGGGGACGCGGAGAGCTGGCCAGGTGAGGGAGGGAGGGAGGGACTGGGCAGACGGGCGGGGATGGAGGGAGGAGGCGCCGCTGGAGGGTGACGAAGGAGAATGTGTCTTTATTAATCTGGTCGACTCAGCTGCCCTTACACACTGCCCAGGTAAGGAGCGATACCACACCTGGACTGGAGGGAGAAAGGGAGGGAAGAGGGAGAGGGAGGTATATGGGGAAGCCACGCGCTCATCACATTGTGGGGTAAGTATGCTAAAGAGATCGAGCCTGGACGGAAGGGAATATAGTGTGTATAGGATTTAATGAGGCGTGGTTGGGATGGTTTTGGTTGCAGTGGGTGACGTCTGGTGGGTTTTGGTTGAGATTGGGTTAGTTTAGGGATAGGTAAGGAATGTTAGTTGTTAGATAAATGTGTTTACTGCTACTGTTGCTACCACCACCATCACGACAACCACCACCATTACTGGCATTGCTATTTCTAATGTCTCGCTATTTCTGTCAGGCCTGGAAGATTTAATAGGAAAGACGTAATTATATGCTTTGTGACGGAACACTGCGGGACACGGCTGGCCTGAAACTGATGCTCCTCTCTTATTTTGGTGCAGTGGGTAGTAGTAGTAGTAGTAGTAGTAGTAGTAGTAGTAGTAGTAGTATTGTCCCGACTTCTTGACACTGCACTCTCACTGAACCAAGGGCGCTTCCACGTACTGGTACAACACACACACACACACACACACACACACACACACACACACACACACACACACACACACACACACACACACACCACACACACACACACCACACACACACACACACACAACATGCAATCCAAGATAATCAGTTACACACAGTCACGAATATATTAAGAAAAAAAAGCACACCACACACACAACCACACACACACACACACACACACACACACACACACACACACACAACACACACACACACACACACACACACACACACACACACACACACACACACACACAACACACACTGGTTAACCACAAAGCGAAATTAAACCCATGTGAATTAGCCACAGACACACCTTCCCTTCTCCCTCTCCCCTCCGCCTCCTCCCCTTCTCCCCCCTCCGCCTCCTCCCTTCCAACTGGGCCTCCACCCTGTACCTGCCCCCCCTGGCGCACACCTGCCTTCGCCCCCCGTCGCACACATCACCCCGCTTAGGACTGCTGTAGACACACGCCGCAGAGGTAATGGCCTGGCGAGTGTTACTACTAGAGACTTCTGAACCTTGAAATGTCGGAAGAAAGAAGGAAGCGAGCAAAAAAATGTAAGGGTAGGCTGAGGGTTGTGGGGAGGAGGGAGAGGGGGAGGGATAGGCAATATAGAAGGAAAGGAAAAGGAAGGGATAGGTGGTATAAAATTAAACGGAAAGGTAGATGGGAAAAATGGAAGGGTAGAGAGAGAAAGGAAAAGGGAAGGAATGATGGGAGTGATGAAAAGAGGGAAAATAGGAAGATTAGGATGAAGGAAATAAGGATGAAAAGGAGAGAGAAAACAGATAAATAGCTTTGAGAACGAAGGAAGGAAAGAGGGGAAGGGGAGGTGTAAAGAGAAGCACGAAAATTAGGGAATGGGAGGAAGAGGAGTGGAAAAGAGGAGAGAAAAATGTAAATGAAAGAGAATAAGAATGGGGAGAGAAGGACATGTGGACTGGATGAAAGTGTGTGAGGTGTAGGAATCTAAAAATAGGATGGGAAAAAAAAAAACAACTCAATATATTTTTAACTCTATTTTCCCATTGACATCCAAAACTGTAAGAATAAAAACCAATATTACTGGAAACATGATACTGTGATTCGGGATTTCGTTTGCCACTAGTTTATGGCAATATTTATTTTTTAGTTTTTCATTTTATTTATTTTTTTTTACTTATCAGATCACCATCTCAGGCTATCGTACATCACAATACACACAATTAAAAAGTTATAATGAAATTACACGGATATATCATCGTGCATTTTATTGAATTAATGCGAGGGTTTCAAAGATACAACCTCGATGTCATTACTCAAATCGTATCACGGCACACAAAAACATAATGTATTAGACCACTTTCAAATAACTAGTTTTTACTTTGCCATAAAAACAAGTCGTGTCTCTGCAACAAAAGTTATGATGCGTGGCAGAATATTCTCATTCCTTTTATCATTCCATTGAAGTGTTTCCACCAAACGTGTTAATGGTTAAGTAGCACATTACTGTGTTACACTCGTGAAGTCCTCTAGTGAAATTCCAAAGATGTCATTTTCAGCCAAGACGACCTCCTTAAAGAATTACTTAACATAATACTTCCCACGTGATAAACTTCCCTAACCTCATCTTACCTACTCCAGCTTGACAACCTATGGTGCATATCAGTTTGTGGTATTTGAAATGCTATCCTTAGCGCATCATTGTACTTAAATATATACGCAAGTAAATAGATAGGTAGTTGACTGGTTGCTTATTCTTTCACTCAGTCAATCTGTTAGTCTGTCAGAAGGTCCGCCATTAATTAGACAGTTGTTTGTTAATTATTCTGTTAGTTAGCAAGAAACAGTATGAGGAAAGATGAGAGACAGATAGACAGATAAACTGATGAGAGAGAGAGAGAGAAGAGGAGAGAGAGAGGAGAGAGAGGAGAGAGAGAGAGTGAGAGAGAGAGAGAGAGAGGAGGAGAGGAGAGAGCACGATCACACAGTTTGAAGGGTTGGTTGGCATCCCTCTGGTCATTCCCTACTAAAAGTGACCTGTTCCCCGGTGTGACGAGAGATGACCCTTGATTTATGACCTTTAGGAGAGGGGAGGGGCGAGGGGGCGAGGAGGGTAAAGGGGGAGGGATCTGGAGTGGAGGAATAAAGGGGAGAAATTTAAAAAGAGTAAAGCGTAATAACACCAAATAGCGTGGAATTGGTCTTTGTATGAAATTTTTGCAGTTTTTTTAATATTTTTGTATTGTATTTGATTTATTAATATTTTCTTTTGAGTTCTGAGTTGTTTTAGTTTGTATTTTTTACTGTATTTTTTTCATTATTATTTTCTTTTATGGAAGTCAAAATATAATTGTATGACTATTATCCATTTATTACTATTTTTTTTTTATTTCTCCGTCTTATACTGATTTATATACAATGAAAGATAATGTTTTTTTTTATATATTTTTGTATATTAATTTTATTATTTTCATATGGTACCATTTATCAGGCCAGAGTATAACCGAAGCGACTCTCTCTCTCTCTCTCTCTCTCTCTCTCTCTCTCTCTCTCTCTCTCTCTCTCTCTCTCTCTGGGTACCGTGTCCGTGTTGTCGCTCCTGCCTGTTGATGGCGCCCATAAAATTGGAATAT
>NC_087170.1:23048994-23053994 GCF_035594125.1 Scylla paramamosain | reverse complement strand
ATGTATTTTCCTTTCATTTACTCGTTAATTTCACGTGAACGGCACCTGATTTTGGTTTTCCTAAAGTTTTTCTGTTCTTTTTTTATTTCGTCTGATTTCATTTACCAATCCTTTATCTCTTTATTTATTTTCCTTTCATTTACTCGTTAATTTCACGCGAACGGCATCTGATTTTCCCTTTTTTCTTCTTTATAGTTTTGCTTCTTTTTTTCTTTTCGTTTTGATTTGTTGAACGCAAAGAAAAACGACATGTAGCGTGAAAATGAGTGACGCACGTGTTTTTTCCTCCTTCGTTTTTCTTGTTTTGTGTTCAGTTATGTTGCAGAATAAAGAAAATTGACGTGATTCCCACACAGTCCATCGGATTTTTTTTTGTTCCGGCTTTTACTCGTGTGTTCACCTGAGAGAGAGAGAGAGAGAGAGAGAGAGAGAGAGAGAGAGAGAGAGAGAGAGAGAGAGAGAGAGAGAGAGAGCTGGAGGATAAAGGTAAGCAGGAGTCAGGGAAAAGAGAGGCTGGCTGACGGGGGGGCGAGCGGGTCAATCTTCATAAGTTATACCCGCCAGCGAAGAATGACCAATGGCTTCTATTCCCCACTGTCTATGTAAGATTAAACAGTTCACCAACATGCAAACGAGCCGCCACCTGCCCGACTTCCCACCCATTAAAGACACACCTAGAGATGGGCAGCGCTCGCGTGGCCCTGCACACCCCGTAGCAACACAGGGCCAGGCCAAGGGTGCTGTAAAGGTGTTGATGGAAGTGTAGGTAAAGGAGATTTTGGGTCTTAGTGCTGTGTGCGGGTTGTGTGTGTATGGATGTCAGGTTTTGTTTAACTTGAGTCTCCCACGGCTTTTAGTGTGTGTGTGTGTGTGTGTGTGTGTGTGTGTGTGTGTGTGTGTGTGTGTGTGTGTGTTTGGGTTGCTTGGTATCTCCTGTATGCTTGTTTATTTCTGTGTGTGTGTGTGTGTGTGTGTGTGTGTGTGTGTGTGTGTGTGTGTGTGTGCGTTTTCATTGGGGTTCCTTTGCATATGTCTGTTTTCTATCTGAAGATCTTGTTTGTTTTCCTCACTGTTTGTCTATCTGTCTGTCTATCTGCCTGTGCTTCATGTCTGATTCCCTTGCAGAACTTCCTGATTCATATATATTTTTTTTAATTCTCTTCTCATGTTGTAAGATTCCTTCTGCTTATCATTTTTGTATTTTATTTGTACATGAAAAAATTATAAGTACCTTTTTTTTCGAATGGTTTAATGTCTTGCTCCTGTGTGTGTGTGTGTGTGTGTGTGTGTGTCCATCCACGCTATCATCAAATTTCATCCTCCTTGCCAAACCTTAATGAATCTATGAAAGAACCTTTTAATTTTACAAGTAAGAGTACATTATCAGTCTTCATTTTCTCCTCCTTCTCCTCCTCTTCCTCCTCTTCCTCCTCCTCCTCCTCCTCCTCCTCCTCCTCCTCCTCCTCCTCCTCCTCCTCCTCCTCCTCCTCCTCCTCCTCCTCCTCCTCCTCCTCCTCCTCCTCCTCCTCCTCCTCCTCCTCCTCAGTCTCTCCGTGAAGTCTTCAATTGAAGGTCAGACATCAATCATTGCTCGGTACAGAAGAGGTCAGTCCTTCTCAGTATGATTGATGGCGACTCTCTCTCTCTCTCTCTCTCTCTCTCTCTCTCTCTCTCTCTCTCTCTCTCTCTCTCTCTCTCTCTCTCTCTCTCTCTCTCTCTCTCTCTCTCTCTCTCTCTCTCTCTCTCTCTCTCTCTCTCTCTCTCGTTAGTAAGCCATCGTCTTATCTCTTGACAGTTTGTAATATTTTTTTTTATATACAAGTATTTATACAACAATGGTAAATGCGCGCACACACACACACACACACACACACACACACACACACACACACACACACACACACACACACACACACACACACACACACACACACACACACACACAGTTTATAACAATATCAGACGTCATTCAGCTTTGCCGCATACAAAGTAAAAATATACATGAAAACATTTTGAATTAATACTCAGACGTCTGTAGAATGTCAGTTGTGTTTTTTTTCTTTTTCGACTTTTTTCTTTGTGATTTTTCTTCTTCCGTCCGAACAAAGGTGGAGGAGACGGGTGATGTGTGTGTGTGTGTGTGTGTGTGTGTGTGTGTGTGTGTGTGTTATGGTGATTGTTTCCCGTAGAGTGCAATAATTTAATCGTCTTGACGTGTGTGTTGGAAATGCTGAGTGTGTATGTTGTGTATGTGATGTTATGTGATGCTGAGGTTGTTATAATAATATTTGCGTTATTTTTATTGTCCGCAGTACTTTGTGTTGCTTGACTGGAACTCCGGAAAGGTAAAAGGAATTTTTTTCTTCATTAGTTTAAACGACTCATACCAAAAATAGTTTTAGATATGCTATTATCATTGCTTTTGTAATAATGATAATAAAAATGACATGATAATGATGATGATGACGAGAGGAGAAGCAAGAAAATAGTGCTAGTAGTAGTAGTGGTAGTAATGGTGGTAGTGGTGGTGGCAGTGGTGGCGACAGTGGTGGCGAGGGTAGAATAAGTAGTAACAGTAACATAGATATTATTAGTCATAGTAGCAATGACATGAAATTGGTCATAGTTATTTTACCATTTCCAAAACTACACCACCACCACCACAACCACCACCACCACTACCACCACCACCACTACCACCACCACCACTACCACCACCACCACCCTCCTCCTCCTCTTTATACCCCCCTATTCAAATATATGTAGATGTAATACGGTCGTAACTCACGGACAACAGGAGGAAAAGCCGATCTTGTAGCCGCCGCGGTGGCTGAGGCGAGGAGCTGAAGGAGCGAAGGAGCGAAGGAGGGGCAGAAGGATACGAGAATGAGGCGAGCTGGGTCCCACGTGTCAGGACGAACGTGACCTATTTGTGGAATCTGTAGGGCGTGGTGGAGTTGGGGGAATGTGGGATTAGAGACTTTAGGAAAGGACTGTGAAGGAAGGAGGTGTAGAGATGAGAGGAAGGTGCTGGGATGGGGAAAGTAGGTATGAGGGCATTGTAGGGTTGTAGTGATGAGGGATAGCTGATGATGCAAGGTCGGGATAGAGAGAAGATACGAAAACAAGAGTGATTTGCAGAAAGGGGACAGAGTATGAAGTGTGAACTTAATGTGGCCATGCAGGGGAGGAAAAATAAAAAGCTGAAGGAGGAAAGAGTGATGAAGAAACTAATTACAGGTATGAAGGTGTTGAAGGGAAGACCTGGAAAGAGACGGAGGGGAGGTGTGAGGGAAGCAGAAGACCAGTGAAATACGAGGCTTGCATGAGGGAGTTGAAATGTTTGTGTTTACAGAGGAAAATGTGGTGAGCCTGTGGTATCAGGAATGTTGTGCGCCGCTGAGCTAACCCATATTGGATGTCCTTTTGAGGCGAGCCTTGGGAATATTCTCATGCTGCAGGATGTCAATTATAAGAAATTTATATAGAGATTGTAAAGGCAAGAAAGAAAAAGGAATATTAAGTTGGAAGGGAGTGCTATGAGAAAATGTGATTGGAAACCGTTTTTTTCCTTTGTGTGTGTGTGTGTGTGTGTGTGTGTGTGTGTGTGTGTGTGTGTGTGTGTGTGTGTGTGTGTGTGTGTGTGTGTGTGAGTTTGAGTGTGTCAAGATTGTATAAGTAATTTTATCCTATCATGATTTTTCTTATCTTTACTAAACTATCCATTCTCTTTATTTTCTTGAATGTCACACTGCATGACCAGGAAAAGGCAAGGCAACTTACATAAAAATATATTATTCACACCGCTGACCCACTACCACACACACACACACACACACACACACACACACACACACACACACACACACACACACACACACACACACACACACACACACACACACACACACACACACACACACACACACACACACACACACACACACACACACGTTCAGAAGGTCAGAAGGATGACTTACACCCTTCGATCCTATCTGAGGACGCAGGTGACCAGGTCTTGTGACAGGTATATGAGGGAGGGGGAGTGGAGGGGCAGGGGAGGAGTACAGGGAGGGGCAGGAGACGGGGAAAAAAAAATAAGTAGGGCGGGAAATTTTAACTCTTGTGTAACCATTGTGTCTGTCCATCGTGATAGTGACACCCGCGCCATTCAGCTCATAATGGAGTGGCTGTATATCATGTTTAGTTGGGGCACGTTTAAATGTACTCCACATTGTGTGTATCTTGTGCTTTCAGACTTGCAAAATTGAATAACTGTACACACACACACACACACACACACACACACACACACACACACACACACACAGACACAGAGAGAGAGAGAGAGAGAGAGAGAGAGAGAGAGAGAGAGAGAGAGAGAGAGAGAGAGAGAGAGAGAGAGAGAATATTAACTCCAATAATCGCAAAACGTAACTGGTTTCTACGCAAAAGCTACTCTATTTTATGCTTTTGTATTTGTGTGTAAAATTTTCTTGGCGATGCTGCGTTTAATTTTAGGGTCCAGGGGCTTATTGCGCGTCCCGGGTGTGTTTTGTTTATGCGCCATCAGTGTCCAGCAATATTTAGGGACCTGGCGGGCCGCGCAGGACACCGGCAGGCTGCGTCACCGAGGAGGAAGAAGAGAAGAGGGAGAGAGAAAAATTATTAGGATAAAGAGGAGAGAAAATTCCCTCTTTGCTAATTACTCTCTCTCTCTCTCTCTCTCTCTCTCTCTCTCTCTCTCTCTCTCTCTCTCTCTCTCTCTCTCTGAATGTCAAACTAATAGTATTCAAATTAATACTTTAAGACTGACTGTGATGATAATTCATGGTGATACAGATGAGGAGGATGTTAATGGTATTGATAATAATTGTAATAATAATGGTAATAATAGTAATGAGCAGATCATAAGAACAATAAGAGTATGACTTGTAACAATAATAATGATGTTGTAATTGTTAGTGTATTATTATTGTTATTATTATTTTTATTTTTAT
>NC_087170.1:23038994-23046494 GCF_035594125.1 Scylla paramamosain | reverse complement strand
TTTATTTGTGTTTTTTTATGTTCTTTTTATTCTTTCTTTCGTTTTTTTTCCTTTATTTCTTTCGGTTTTTCTTTTTATTGTTTCTTCTTTTCCTCTTTTGTTTTTAAAATCATCATGCGATTTATTTTGGCCATGATCTATTATTTTCCTTTTTTTTTGTTTTGTTTTCCCTGACCTTTCTTTTCATCATTTTTGCCCGTCTATTTTTACTTTTTTTTCAGATCCACTATTTTATTTTACCTTATTTGCGTTTTATTTTTTCCATGTCCCTTATTTTCATTATTTTTTACATCTATTTTTACCCACTCTGTCTTTTTCCTCACTTTTTTTCTTTTGTTATTTCTATTATTTTATTTTATTTCTCATTTATGTACGTTACTTTCCTTTACCTGTTTGGTCCGCCCCATCGTTACGCATCCTGTATCGCGAAGCATCCCTCTTGATCCTTCACCCTGTCATCTCCCGTGACCCTTTCTGACCCATTACGAAGGAGGAGGAGGAGGAGGAGGAAGAGGAGGCCCCATCGTCTCCTCCTACTCCTACTCCTGCTCTTCCTCTTACCTGACTCTCCTCTAATGGCCTCTCACTCCCTTGCCTCGAGACATCCTGAACTGCTCTCAGCTCGCCACTCCATCATGCCAAGTCCTGTCCGTCCTGTCCTCTTGCAGCCTCCCCTTGTCTCGTGTTTCTGAGATGTTCCTATTTTTTACCTGTGTTTTTGTCACGTGTGGATAACCTCTTGAATACCTTGGATACCTGAATACCTGTCCCTCTGGCGTGATTTAGGTTATTTATTTGTACTTTTATATTGTAGGTAAGTTTTGTCCTGTCTTGAGTTTCTGAGGTCTTCATATTCTTACCTGTATTTTTGTCACGTGTGGAGACCATGGATATCTGTTCTGTCTCTATTTGGTGTGTTTTATTTGATTATTTTTCCGTTCTCTCCCTTTGCAGTTCCAGTTTGTCTTGTGTCTGAAGTGTTCATATTTTTTATTTTTTTTTATTTTGCATTTTGTGGTTTGTATTGTTTATTGGTTCATTGCTGTATGACTTTTGTTTGGATTTCTTGCAGCCTTTGTCTTTATCTTTCTTAGCTGGAATGTTGGTCTTTTTCATATATAAGTTTGATAAAATTCCTTAAAACTATGCACGTTTCTTCTTTAAGCAAGTATTTCCATCTTCTGACTCTCCTAACATTACCTGTCCAAACTTAACCCACCTTTACTTACCTGTCTACACCCTATTTTTTTATATATTTATTCACATGAATCTTTACTTAAACTGTACTTGTGTAGTTTACCTTAACATAATTATTCCACTCTCTTTATTCACTTACATGTAACCTATTCTTACTTTTACTTATTCACCTTCTAACATAATCTAATTTTCTCTTACTATTTCTATCTTCAACGAACATCACTTACCTAAACTCTATTACATATTCCTTCCCAACTAACTTTACATATACTTTACCTGACGTATCCTTACCTTCCTACCATGATCTGTTTTCCCTCTCAGTAATTCTAACTCCACTGAACATCACTTACCTTAACACTACTACTATATATTCCTTCCTTCCTTACTTTACATATTCTTATTCTTTCCCTTTACCTGACGTATCTGTAGCATTACCTGCCCACACCTTATCTACCTTTACCCCTAACCCACTTTACCTGCCCTTGCCTCCCTATCCCTTACCAAACTTACCTTGTCTGACCAAATTGAGTCAAATGCCCTCACCTTTCACACGCTGATGGACGCAACCACCCGACACCCGAGGAATGCGCGTTCTTGCCTTCACAGGGAGGGAGTGGCGGTGACTTTGGTGTGCGTGAATGATGGTGAAGGTTACTGGTCTCCCTATTGTTATTATTATTATTATTATTATTATTATTATTATTATTATTATTATTATTATTATTATTATTATTGCTACCGTCTTCGTCGTTATCATCATCATAATCGTCGTCGCCGTCATTGTCATTTTTACTTTTATTAAATATTTTTGTTTACTACTACTACTACTACTACTACTACTACTATTCAGTGATGGACTTTAGTTTTATTTCCCTTTTACAGATTTTATTATCGTGTGTGTGTGTGTGTGTGTGTGTGTGTGGTGCTTGTGCTAGTGAAACGTGTCAGCAAAGTTTGGTATTCGGTGTCACGAGCACAGGGCGGCCTTTGAGCGCGGCAGGAAGGCGGCGGTGGCGTGACAGCTGCTGTGGTGGCGCCGGGCTGCTGAGTCCCGCTGGCTGCCCTGCACGAGGGGACGCTGACCACGTGCTTGGGGGGAGGCGGAGTGTGGTGCTTGACGTCACGGTGTGCAGGCGGGGCGTCGGGATGTGTGACGTCAGGGGCAAGGCGGGGCGAGGGGAGGCTGACGTCACAGGGCGGGCAAGATGAATGGGTGTGGCGCTGGCACGTGGGAGGCGCCTGGCTGGGTGGGTGGGCGGGGCCTGGCCGAGGGTCCGCCCATGAGCTGCAGCGGCGGGGGCTTCCGGCGCAGTACCTCGCTAGCCTCTGATCGGTAAACATCAGGGCAGCGGCGGTGGTGAGGCGGTACCGGGACACTCGCCGGTACAGCACCGCAATGACACCACTGCCTAATGACACAACGCCAGCCTCTTAAAGTGCCGCCTACCTTTCCTTTTTGCTCTGTGGCCCTTTCATTACAGTTCCCTTTGTAGGTGTCCCATGTGGCGCCACAACGCTCCCTTGCCACCTATCCCTCATGACACCTCTCCCACCGCCTCCCTTTGCCGCCGCCCGCTGACTCTCACGCGTGGCACCCCAACCTCCTAAAATGTTGACATAGGGCCAGATTTAACACAAGTCCGTAATATGTATTGCTGCGATGAAATTATGATTGAGTAACTACTGTGTATGAATGACTCTCTCTCTCTCTCTCTCTCTCTCTCTCTCTCTCTCTCTCTCTCTCTCTCTCTCTCTCTCTCTCTCTCACACACACACACACACACACACACACACACACACACACACACACACACACACACACACACACACACACACACACACACACAGTGCAGTACAGTACCCATGTGCACACATTAACACGCCCATTGGGATCATTGGCTTGGCTCTCCACCCACAACTTTTGCCCTCACCTCGCCTCACGTATGCCAGCCGCCCCTCGCACCCTTCCTTGCGCTTTTCCCTCACTCCCCTCACTCATACACCCTCCCAAACCTCACCCTTCTCTCCATCCCCTTCCTTTCCCTTCCATTACTCTCGCCTTTTGTATTTACCTCAATGAATGGAGAAGAAAGTGACTTTATTATGGCACTTGTTTATTCTTTATTTATGTCATATATATATATAATTTGCTGGCCACATCCTCCTCCTCCTCCTCCTCCTCCTCCTCCTCCTGCTGTTTATAATGAATGGTAATTGTCGCGAGTTGATGTATAAGAAGCGTTTATTATATATATGATGTGAAGGATTTGTATTTTTTCATTACCTGCTGATGTACTGGCGGTAGATTTGACCGACCGCTGGAAATTAATGGTGGGAGCGAGTGTGTCTTTCTCACTTACTTTCTTTTCTTTCTTTCTTTCTTTCTTTCTTTCTTTCTTTCATTAAACATTTTCTTTTGTTTCCTTGTTTTATGTTTTTTTTGTATATATTTTCTTTTTTCCCTTTTCCTTTATCATATCTTGTTACTGTTTTTTTTTGTTTGGTTTGTTTGTTTTCCTGTATGATTTATCAAGTATATATTTTTATTTCTTATATGTGAAAAAAAAGTTTAAGATATCAGTTTTTTTTTATCAGTTTCAATTTCATTTATTTTCTTTTACAGCTGCGGCATGATTCCATCCTTTATAAATACACTGCTTCCGTCTAATCAGTGTCTATCTTACTCACTCATCATTACTCTTCTCCTCGTTCTACTTGTCATCCTTTAAATTTTTCCCCTTCCATCCTTTGCTGTGCTGTGCTTCTCTGCTCACCGCCATGCCCTTCTCTATTTTTCTTCCCCTTGTTACTTGACTTTATTCTTGCCATTCGTCTTCCTGTCTTGATTCTTTCATCAGTAGCATTTATATCCCATCCACGCCTGACTCTCTCTCTCTCTCTCTCTCTCTCTCTCTCTCTCTCTCTCTCTCTCTCTCTCTCTCTCTCTCTCTCTCTCTCTCTCTCTCTCTGTGTGTGTGTGTGTGTGTGTGTGTGTGTGTGTGTGTGTGTGTGTGTGTGTGTGTGTGTGTGTGTGTGTGTGTGTGTGTAATAGTTGTACTAGCAAAGATCTTAGAATATTTTTAACATGACCTGTTTGTGAGATCTTTCGTGGTGGTGATGGTAGTAGTAGTAGTAGTAGTAGTAGTAATAATTGTAGCAGCTGTCTGACAGTGATTCGCAATGCAAGCAAATACAGCTAATGGTGATGAGACAGTGAATTAGTTAAGGGTAAATGTCATAATAATAATAATAATAATAATAATAATAATAATAATAATAATAATAACAACAACAACAACGAATTTATATGCAGTTATAATGTAGCGCCAATAAAGTTACTGACAACTGTGATGAGGATGGTGGCGTTGGTGTTAGAGGCGTGGCGGTGGTGGTGGTGGTGGCGGTGGTGGTGGTGGTGATCGTTAAAAAAAGAATAAATAAAGGCTCTTGAGGAGTGACCAGATCAGGGGACTTGAATCCTTCCCACTGGCCACGTAAAGGAGAACGCGGCCCTTGGAGGGAGTGAAGGGGATGGGGAAGAGGAGGATGAGTCCCGAAGGAGGAGGAGAGGAGGAGGGGACGTGAAGGAGGACGAGGAGGAAGAAAGGAAGAGGGTGATAGTGGCCGGGATGACGCTGGATTACTTCAAAAGATTAGGCTAAAAAATGCGGATCTAATGTGTAAACAGAGAGAGAGAGAGAGAGAGAGAGAGAGAGAGAGAGAGAGAGAGAGAGAGAGAGAGAGAGAGAGAGAGAGAAGAACAGATACAGGAAGACAGACCGCCAGACAAACGGAGAGAGAGAGAGATTGATAGTTAGATATGCATGCAACACACACACACACACACACACACACACACACACACACACACACACACACACACACACACACACACACACACACACACACACACACACACACACACACACACACACACAAAACAAGGGTGAACCAAAACCCCTTTTACGAGACTAGAGCAGGAAACGTGATCCCTTGGAGTGACAAAAGCGAGGCTGAAGACCCACCAGAGTGGCCGCCGCCTCGAGGGGAAGCAGAGAGAGAGAGAGAGAGAGAGAGAGAGAGAGAGAGAGAGAGAGAGAGAGAGAGAGAGAGAGAGAGGCTGTCTATCTCTAATCGCCCCACTAAGGAATGAGAACAACTAACACCATGAACGGGAAAAAAATATATTATTTAGAATTGTATTATTTTGGGATGAGATGAGATAATGTACTTATATAGGAGAGAGAGAGAGAGAGAGAGAGAGAGAGAGAGAGAGAGAGAGAGAGAGAGAGAGAGAGAGAGAGAGAGAGAGAGAGAGAGAAACATTTTAAGTGGGTGTGGAGAGGACCCAAATATCCGTTTCACCCTCATTGTCCTCTCTCTCTCTCTCTCTCTCTCTCTCTCTCTCTCTCTCTCTCTCTCTCTCTCTCTCTCTCTCTCTCTCTCTCTCTCTCTCTCTCTCGAGTTGTTGCTCTGAGAACCCCACGTGCTATGTGTGTGTGTGTGTGTGTGTGTGTGTAGGGAGAGGGTGAGGAGGTCGAGTGATTACGTATTACCTCACACACACACACACACACACACACACACACACACACACACACACACACACACACACACACACACACACACACACACACACACACACACACAGCAAGCACCCGCAAACAACACCCAAACACCCTACGTACACATATCCCCCATCGGAAGAGAGAGAAAGGCATGTGGGGGGAGGGAAGGCAGTGGGGCCGTGAGCGGAGGGAGGGAGGGATGCTGTAAGGGAGAGGCGGCATGTCAGCTCCCGCGACAAGAGGCTCAGCTGGTGTCCCGTTTAAGCTGGGTGCGACGCGGCCACTCCGATGACACTCTCGGCTAACAAAGGGAGACATTGAGACGCCCGACACGCGACACGCCGACCGCAAGCCACAAAAGGGAACACCGAGGGACAATAGATGAGGGACAGGAAGAGGACGACTGCTCTTTACTACGGTGGGGGACGGGGACACGCAGTCAGAGGAAAAGGAAGATTGAGACAGGGACAGGGGGGACAGATAGACAGGACAGGTACTTACACAGGGTTCAGGTGAGAATAGCGGTAGTGTCCGTTTCAGAGGTGAGAAAAGTGAGGCGGTGAGATGTGACGGTGAGGTTTTCGGGAACAGGGGGACTTAACCTGCGTGCCGCCCACCTTAATTGTCCGACAGGTGGGCCGAAGGTGGAAAGCTGAGGCCTATGATTTATTTATTTATTTGTTTATTCATGTGTTATAGATTTGATGAGGTCAGGTAATTGTTCCTTTGCTCGATATTGTTTTTAAAAGGTTTTGTCAGGAAGTGATCATTATTTTCTTTTGGTAGTGTCCTGTTTGCTCTCTCTCTCTCTCTCTCTCTCTCTCTCTCTCTCTCTCTCTCTCTCTCTCTCTCTCTCTCTCACCCATTCTTCTGTGTGTGTGTGTGTGTTTTCGTAAATGCGGAAAGGCACCAGCAGCGAGAGCACAAAAAAGGAGAGAATAACAAATACAAGAGTAAAGTGGCGGGCGGCGAGTGGCCAGAGCCGTATTTGCATGTCTGATTTAGATGACGGAAATGAGGCCGATATTTCTAAAGTAAACACCAAGAGGAAGTGGACGTGCTTGAAGGAGAGAGAGAGAGAGAGAGAGAGAGAGAGAGAGAGAGAGAGAGAGAGAGAGAGAGAGAGAGAGAGAGAGAGAGAGAGAACACAAGCATCAGTCTTACAATGTAGACACACACGTCTTCTTATTCTTATTCTATCTCACTTTTTCTTAAGTTCTTAGGAAGCACCGACGTCAAATTAATCTCAGAGACGACGCCACGAGCTGGGTCACTAATTACCCGCCGAGAGAGAGAGAGAGAGAGAGAGAGAGAGAGAGAGAGAGAGAGAGAGAGAGAGAGAGAGAGAGAGAGAGAGAGAGAGAGAGAATGTAAATAAAACCTCATCACCCATAAGTCTTGGGTCACGTATTTGCTTAACACACACACACACACACACACACACACACACACACACACACACACACACACACACACACACACACACGGGGCTTCAGGTTCTCTCCGCGGCGTCGCTGCGGTGTGGCTGAAACAGTTGTAATCAAACCCCCCACGGCCGCCTTGTAACCAGACACAACCCCGACCCGACGAGGACTTATCGGCGTGTGTGTGTGTGTGTGTGTGTGTCCATCAGGCAACTCCACCACTACCACTACTACAACTACGACGACGACCACCACCACCACCACCACCACTACTACTACCACTACCACCATCACCATCACCACCAGCAGCA
>NC_087170.1:23021494-23031494 GCF_035594125.1 Scylla paramamosain | reverse complement strand
AGACATTGATTTTGGTGTCTCTCTCTTCACCTGGCACTTCTAACACCTCTTCAACCCAGCACTTGTTTTTCTCTTTGCCACAACTATCCTGTCCTTTAAACCGTGACGTGCTGCATCGTCATTTCTCATCTCGTTTGACGTCCGTATGACAGAACGCACTTTGGCACTCTTGTTTTTATATTTCTGGTCTCTTAGGCACTCTGGCAGCCATTCCCTTGACACTCTTACCTCTTAACACACTACTACTTTCCTTTCTCCCGTGACACTTTCCTTCCCCCTTGACTTACCTTTCCCCTAGGCACTCCTTACCCTCAATACACTACCACTTTTCCCCGTGGCACACCTCTCTCTCCTACCCCCCCAAAGGCTCCCCATCCCTGGCGTGGCCCTGTGTGTGCCAGTGCCGCGCCCCATCATGCGGGAGTCGCGTGATGGAAGGCAAATACAGATTACAGGGCCGGCGGCGTAATCACAGGGGCTGGGTTACAGATGGCGCAAATCGACAGTGCCAGAGGACCCCCGCTCGGTGCCAACGGCGTCGTGATAACAGGGCCTTTAGTATATTGGTGTGTGTGTGTGTGTGTGTGTGTGTGTGTGTGTGTGTGTGTGTGTGTGTGTGTGTGTGTGTGTGTGTGTGTATGTGTGTGTGCGTGCGCGTTTACGTGCCTAGTGAAGTTTCAAGTACAGTATGCTGTGTTTGTTAGTACGTAAGTATATGGGCGGGGCGTAAATACACTCCTAAGCTCGACGCTAAATCTTTACCTGCACTATAATACCATTTTGCACATTATTCATGCACGCTAATATTGAAAATCTAGACTCTTAGATACACAAATTCCTTTCCCTTTATTGAAAAACAAAGTAGGATCATAGCAGAAGATCCCCAGCCTTTATTGAACACAAGTAGGGTCTTATTTACACTGTGTCCGTAGGGGGGAATAAATTACTTGTTCACATAAGCCGAGAATCGACGATAAATCGACACGAACACTCAGTCCACACACACAATGCATCAAGCTGGCCATTGATCACGCGGCGAAGAGGGACCGTGGCGAACCGAGGCGCGGAAAAAGCAATACACACACACACACACACACACACACACACACACACACACACGATCACTTCTCACACACTTCCCTCACAAATAGCAGCGTCAGGAGTACAGACAGACACTAAGGAGAAGATAGGGCACTCGTCTGGAGAAGGACTAATACAGGGAAGGTTAAAGGACATAGGTGAGTGTATAGAGAGGTGTAGGTATTGATAGAGCAGCGTGATAGAGGCGGTAGTACAGAGGCTTAACCATTCCAGGGGTTGAACATTTTTCCCAATTTTTCTACTACGGTCTTCTAAATTATTCCCTTGCCTGGAAAAGAAAATCAATCTCCTATTCTGTCGTATATGAAAGTCCAGACAATATTAAACAATGACGACAGTGGCAGTAAAAAGTTAAGGGTTAGGTTAGGTAGTAGGGTGGTTCTGAGTGGTAGTTAAGGGCGTGAAGGAAAGGAAAGGTCGTGGAGGGTGATGAGGAAGGAGTCTGCAGGTGTAGGCACAGGTGAGGAGACTTCAGTACAGGTAGACAACAACTACTTATACTGTGCTAATTTGCTGGTTATACTTGCGGTTCCCTGCGTGTTACCTGCGTGTGTGTGTGTGTGTGTGTGTGGTTGCCTGAAGGTGGTGGCGGTGTCTTCGTGGGTAATGTCTTAGGTTAAACTTACTGCTTCTTCTCCTTGCTGGGTTTGGGTGGGTGGTGGTGAGGCAGTCAGGAAGGCTTGAGAGGAAAAACACGAAAGGTGAGTGGCAGGTGAGAGGCAAGATTGAGAAGAATGTTTAACTGTGTATTACTTTTATTGACGGAATAGCGGTGTGTGAGGAAAATAAATGTGGAAGACGTGCTGTGTTGATGGCATAATAATAATAATAATGATAATAATAATAATAATAATAATAATAATAATGATAATAATAATAATAGTAACAATAACAGAAGAAGTTTTATACTCATGAAAGTGATAACTTTTCATGGAGTGGGTGTTTCTAGTCCTCTTACCCACATCCCTTGTTATATATAGTCACTCTTTGCAACACTAACACGCAAACATGCACGCTAGTCACCATGTGTGTGTGTGTGTGTGTGTGTGTGTGTGTGTGTGTGTGTGTGTGTGTGTGTGTGTGTGTGTGTGTGTGTGTGTGTGTGTGATGCGCGCTTTTCGTTAAGAATGTTTAATTTTGATCAAATGAAACATACAAACTAGATGAGAGAGAGAGAGAGAGAGAGAGAGAGAGAGAGAGAGAGAGAGAGAGAGAGAGAGAGAGAGAGAGAGAGAGAATGGGGGTCTTCTCGTTAGCTCACTGAGGCGACTAATTACATTTAAGAACGAGAAAAAAATGGGCGGCGATGATGAAACGGGGAGGGGAGGGGGTGGGGAGAGAGAGAGAGAGAGAGAGAGAGAGAGAGAGAGAGAGAGAGAGAGAGAGAGAGAGAGAGAGAGAGAGAGAGAGACGCCAAATAATAACCTATGTATCTGAATGTGAAAATATTTATTGACATTTTCATGTTAAATCATTCACTTTTATTTGTTTATTTTATTTATTTATTTATTTATTTATTTATTTATTAACTTATCTTTCTTTTATAGCCATTACAATCTATTCCAAATAAATCTATGCAATATTTTTTTTTTACTTTGAAAATTAAAAGGAAAATATAAAATAATGCTTTCTTCTAACACACACACACACACACACACACACACACACACACACACACACACACACACACACACACACACACACACACACACACACACACACACACACAACCATTTCTTATCATTAGCGGCAGCACGGCGACCAAATATTCTCCATCTATCAAGGCCGGGAGGGAGAGAGGGAGAAGAAGTGAGGGATAGGGGGAGAGGAAGAGGAGGAGGACGGGTAGGGGGAGACGAAGGGAGGAGGTGAAGGGAGGAAAGACTTGGGTGACGTGGGACCATCAAGGAGGAAGGGAGGATGAAGGAGTGAGGACGGGAAGGGGAAGGGAGGATGAGGGAAGAGGAAGGGAGGATAAGGGAAGGGGTAGGGAGGATGAGGGAAGAGGAAGGGAGTATTAGATCTGTCACCAAAACCTTCCCACTAATCCTCCTCCTCCTCCTCCTCCTCCTCCTCCTCCTCCTCCTCCTCCTCCCTGACACCCTCTCATAACTCCAAGTCAATTTATAATTTTTACTTACGACCAAGTGACGTCACACACACTTTGAAGGCGCCGTGGTGAGCGTGTTGACGTGATGGGAGGGAAAGGGAGTGAAGGGAGGGGAGGGAGAGGGGAGGGGGTTGACACGTAAGGGGGGAAAAGAGGGGGGTCACATTCTCCCCTCGACAGATCGTTTATAAAAATTTTCTGGATGTTTTGTTTTGGCCACACGCGCCTCTCTCTCTCTCTCTCTCTCTCTCTCTCTCTCTCTCTCTCTCTCTCTCTCTCTCTCTCTCTCTCTCTCTCTCTCTCTTCCATCCTTCTATTCTTTCTCAACCCTCCTTTCATTTCTCCCTTCCTCGTTTATTCTCTCCTCTCCCTCTGTTCCTTTTCTTTCTTCTTCCCCTTCGTCACCTCTCTGCCAATTAATTGTTTGCATTTACGCAAGTTTCTTTTCATTCTTGTCTCTTTTTCGTCATTATTTTAGTTTCCCTTCTGATATCCTTGCTCACTCAGGAAGGGAGGAAAGAAAGGGAGGGGAAGGAAAGAAAAAGACGCAGTAATGTATTAGAGGAGGAGGAAAAGAAAGAAAATGAGGATGAGGAGAGAGAGGGGGGAAGATAAAGGAAGTAGGGAGGATGAGATGAAGGAGGAGAAGGAAGAAGAAGAAGAAAGAGAGATAAGAAAAGGAGGAGGGCCAGGAGCAAGAACGAGGTTGAGGAAGAGAAAATAACAAACTTAAGATGAAAAAGGAGAATAAGGAAAACAATGACAGTGATGGAAAGAAAGAAGAGGAATAGGAAGAAGAGGTGAAATAAGAAAATAATGAAGGAAATACAAAAGAATGATGATAATGGTGGTGAAAAAGATGGGGAGAAATATCAGCGAAAGGAAGGAATAAAAAGAGAAAAAAAAGACAGGAAGGAGGAGGAAGAGGAGGAGGAGGAGGAGGAGGAGGAGGAGGAGGAGGAGGAGGAAAGGTAATTTGCCACAGGTTAAAACAATTAGTGTCCAAATGCTTCACAGGTGAGGTTTTCTGTTCAAACTTTTGAATCCTATTACGTATTTTTTCATATTTGTCCATTCATCATTTACCAAGGAGGGGAGGACGTGATGACTGGAGGGAGGGAGGGAGGGAAGGAGAAGGAGGAAGTAAGAAAAAGGAGAGGAGGAAAGTGATAGGTGTTGGGTGAGGTGCGGAGGGAAAGAAGGAAGGGAAGGAAGAGGGAGGGAGAGCTTGGTGGATTGAAGGAAGGGAAAAAGGAAGGGAGGGAAGGAAGGAGGGAGGGAGAGTGACAGGATAAGAGTGATGGAAATGTGACTAATCACTCACCAGAATCGCGCCTTCCTCACTCTCTCTCTCTCTCTCTCTCTCTCTCTCTCTCTCTCTCTCTCTCTCTCTCTCTCTCTCTCTCTCTCTCTCTCTCTCTCTCTCTCTCTCTCACTTTTGCCTCTCATTTTCTCACTTTGTTTTCCATCTCTATATTTTTATATATATATATTTTTTTACTATTTTCTTCACGGCGTCACTTTCCTTCTGTTAACATCACTTTCCTTTTCATTTTCGTTAACATTCTTCAATATTCAAATTTTTACATTAATCACCTTTCTTACCTTCCTTCATTAAATCACTTTTTTTCTACCAATTTCACTTTTCTTATTTTCTCAATATTCTCTAAGTTTCCTTTTTTTTTTTTTTTTTCATTTCATCCTACCACATTCACTATTCAAATTTTTACACCAATCTCTTCTCTTACTTTCCTTCATTAAATCACTTCTTTTTTCCTACTAATCTCACTTTTCTTATTTTCTCAACATTCTTTAAAGTTTCCTTTAATTGTTTTTTGTTTACACTTATTCACTTTTTACGTATTTCTTTCTCACATTCTGTCACTTTCCTCTTATCAATCTCTCGTTCTCCCGCTCTTCTCTCTCTTCCTCCCTTCCTTCCCTCGTCCCTCACTCTCACTTTCCTCCACACTCCCTCAATCTTCTCTCATTTCTCTCCCTCCTTTATTTCCTTCTTTCCTGTTTTTACTAGACTTTTTGTGGAGAACAGCTAACCTCTCTCTCTCTCTCTCTCTCTCTCTCTCTCTCTCTCTCTCTCTCTCTCTCTCTCTCTCTCTCTCTCTCTCTCTCTCTCTCTCTCTCTCTCTCTCTCTCTCTCTCTCTCTCTCTCTCTCTCTCTCCTAGTCTCAATGTGTGTTTGTTCGTGCGTCTGCTTGTCTGTTTTTCTGTCTGTCTGTCTGTCTGTCTGTAACTTTATTTTTACGAAACTTATTTTGGACTGTACTTTTCCTTGTGTCTATGTTTCTGTCTGTCTGTCTGTCTGTCTGTCTGTCTGTCTGTCTGTCTGTCTGTCTGTCTGTCTATTTATCTATCTGTCTGTCCTTGTATATTCATCAGCCCCTTTTTAATTTGTTTCTATCTTTCCATTCGTCTAATCTGTCCATCATTTTGTTTTATCTGTCTGTCTCTCATTCTATCTATCTAATATTTATCCATCTACACCTTCATCGGTTCTTTCTTTCCTTCTACATACCCTATCCATCTATCTGATTATCCCTTTATCTATACATACGTCTCTCTGTCTATATGTGTGTGTGTGTGTGTGTGTGTGTGTGTGTGTGTGTGTGTGTGTGTGTGTGTGTGTGTGTGTGTGTGTGTGTGTGTGTGTCCGCCACGCACCACTGACCTCTATTCCGTCTCTCACACATATGATAATTGTGATCCTTTTTTTCACCATCTTCCTTCCTCGCTTTTTTTCCCCTGCTCTCTCTCACACTCTCTCTATCTCTCTTTCTTTATGGCTATTGACGCGTAATTGTCTGAATCCGGCAGGGTAACCTCTCCTCCTCCTCCTCCTCCTCCTCTCCATTTACCCCTTTCATCCCTTCTCCCCCACCTGCAGGAAGCATACATTCTCTCCCTCTGCATCTGTCTGTCTGTCTCTCTGTCTGTCAGTTGTCTATCTGTCTCTTTATTTTCCTTCTATTTCTGTTTTTTTTTTCTTTTTTGGCTTCGTTTTTTTTTCTTGTTTTTCTTTTTCCTCGCCCATGCTCATCCTCTCTCTCTCTCTCTCTCTCTCTCTCTCTCTCTCTCTCTCTCTCTCTCTCTCTCTCTCTCTCTCTCTCTCTCTCTCTCTCTCCCCATTAAAAAGAGTATTTTTATCTTTCTTTATTCTTGTTTTTCATCATCTCACGTTCTGTCTCTTTAAATTTTGCTCCTTAGTTTTATTTTCTGGTTTAACCTTTCCTTAAGTCGTATCTTCTTTTTATCTGCACCCGTCTTCACCTTTCATTTCGTAAGTATGTAATTTTCTTCATGATACTGTAGTTTTATTGTTTTTTTTTAAATTATAATCTGAATTATTTTCTTATCATTAACATACTCATGGCTTTTTTTTTCCTTCTTTTTTTCCGGTTTTTATTCTTGTGTAATTACTGTTATTTCTCTTTTACACTTACAGTTACATATTTTCTTTGTTTCACGCTCTCGTTCTTTTTATATGTATATTTTTTTCATTCAATCATTGCATTTTTTTGTCACCTTTCTTTTCTCTTGATAATTTTGCGTAATTCCTTCTTGTTTTGTATTTTCTTGTAGTGTCTATAATTCCTGAAATCTTGAAGGAATAATATAAGGGAGGCAAAGGGAAGAGGAATAAATGAGTAAGAAGAAGAGAGGAAGGGAGAATAAAGAGGAGAGAGAGGAGTAAGGGAGTAAGGGAGATGAGTATGCCGGGGATTACATTGTAGTATCAGTTAGTATACGTGAAATACAACTCTCACATATAAAATACAATGAAATACAATAAAATACAGTGATCGTAAGCCTAGAGTCGAGTAGTAACATTTTGCCCAGCTTATCCGAATGGCTTTGGCCTCATCCGGACCCTGGCTGATTCGGACCTGGATTCATTCTGCCCGTGGGTCGGATGAGTCATGGGTTCATTGGGTGCTGCTGACTTGGTGGAAGTGTTCGCTTTTTAAGTCTGTATTGTGTTTGTATTTCTTTTTATCTACGTATATCATGTGGTCGTTTTATTTTTCAGTCTTTTTATCAGTGGAATGCTTAAAATAAATTAATAGGTAAATAAATAAGCAGATAGATAGATAGATCGATTGATAAACTCACAGTGAAGATAATTTACATAGACAAGAACACTGGATGGGTTCAGATTTCTACGTACACAGTCTACAGTTACAATGGAGCCTTCGAAAACTTACTGATGTGAAAAAAAAAAAGATGTATATATTCCTTCCCCAAAGGAAAAATAAGTAAAAGATAGCTAATATTGCAAGGTTTTATTTTAACATACGTGCATTACAGTTTCGGTCCCAGTAATTCAGCGATAATATAAAAAAAAAAAAATCGGCGTGGTAGGAATAATGATGATGATGATGACGATGATGATAATAATAATAGTAATAATAATAATAATAATAATAATAATAATAATAATAATAATAATAATAATACCCACATTTTTCCCTCTTTCCCCATTAGTTCCTTCTCACGGTATTATTCAATTTTTTCTCCAACGTTAGCATTTATTTATTTATTTATTTTTTACTCATCATTATTGTCAAGCATTTTTGTTGCCAGTGCCTTTGTAAATTCGTCCACTCCATAAAGATCGTGAGTTTTGTGTTTTAATTTCTCTATAATTGTATTTTTTATTGAGTTCTTTTTGTATACTCGTGTGGCTTATACAAAACTTTCTTTTATCCATAACTCGGATCATCTTCAGTGTTTTTATATGGTATAGTTGTTATTCTTTTGCTATAATTTTTTTTCTTTATATTGATTTGTATGTTTGTATTTATTTATCTACTTATATGTCGGTGTTTGTTTTAGGTTGTCAGTATCAATATCTTCTTCTCCTTCTCCTTTTCCTTTTCCCTTCTCCTTCTCCTTCTCCTCCTCCTTTTTCTTCTTCTTCTTCTTCTTCTTCTTCTCCTCCTTCTTGAATATGGGGAAGGAAAATCGAGACACTGAAGAAGAGCACGAAGGAAGTGAGAGTAAAGGTGAAGGTGGAAGAGAGGAAGGCTATCAGAGAGGGGAAGGGAAGGAGAGGTAGGAGGCAAGGAAGGAAGGGAGAGAGGGAGTGGAGGAATGTAGGAGGGGAAGGAGGGAGAGTCAATGCACCATCTTTGACAGAAACTAACCCACTTCTGATCCATTTAATTAACTACATCTCTCCTTCTCCTCCCCTCCCCTCCTCTCCCCTTCCCTCTCTCTTTAAGAAAAAAAATATTACGATTTTTTAAGGAATCTGAAGAAAGAAGATAAGAAGGGAGGTAAGGAGGGGCAGAGAGAGAGAGAGAGAGAGAGAGAGAGAGAGAGAGAGAGAGAGAGAGAGAGAGAGAGAGAGAGAGAGAGAGAGAGATAGAGTCTAAATTTTGTGGCATCAAAGTGTAATATATTTACTCCTAGAAAATTTTATCCTGGGAAAAAAAGAAAAGAAAAAAATGAAAAAACCAAGGCACACAATTTGGGTCTAAAATAAGATGGACAGACTTGCTCTTCGTGTGTGGAGGAAATTCTCATATTACTCTTTATCTTCCCTCAAAAAAAAAAAAAAAAAAAACTCTCGGTGAATAATTCTCTTTCCCAAGTTCTTTATAAAGCGATAAACTTGTCTTCATTATCATTTTTTTTCTCCTTAATTTGATGCACGACACTCGGGATAATTAATACTTTTAACAGTCATTTGCCTCCATTCTCAAGTCTCCTACTGCCTCCACCTGCACTCCTAATTGCTTGGGGAGGGTCGTCGCCCCCTAATTAGTGGAGGCCTCACCTGGTTGTCCCTTGATCACCTGTGTTCTTTCTCATCTTGGTCCTGGTTGGCGGTTCAGTGTTTTATTTTTGTTTGCTAATTGCTATTGTCTGATTAGTGTCTAATTTTTGGTGTTTGGTCCTCCTCCTCCTCCTCCTCCTCCTCCTCTTCCTCCTCCTCCTCTTAAAATAAAGGAAAAAAAAAAACACTGACAATGAAGGATAAATTTCTACTAATTACACTGTTTAATGGAATCTTATAATCGTTATATATTTACGTGAACATATTTATTTCGTTATATATCTTGTTTTTCATCTAACCATTCCGTCATGTGCCTCGTATTTATGATATTTTGGGAAGTTATTTATGGTGCGTGCGTGTATCGAGTACTTTATGACACACACACACACACACACACACACACACACACACACACACACACACACATACATACACACACACACACACACACACACACACACACACACACACACACACACACACACACACACACACACACACACACACACACACACACACGGTAGTTTCTCGCCTATGTGTTTACGTCATGAGTGTATTGCTTCATAGTTAATAATCCTGGTGCTGCTAATAATGCTGTTGCTGCTGCCTGTATTGGCTTGTTGTGTGACTTGTGACTAATTCATGGCTTGTGCTTGTGTTCTGATGTTTCGTGATGTTGTTTGTTGTTTGTTGCTGTTCGTTGGTGTTGTGATTGTTGCTGGCTTCTGGTGTTCCATAGCGGGAATCACTGGTGAGTGGCTTAATAATGCTGTTGATAATGTGTTGTTGTTATTATTATTATATTATTATTATTATTATTATTATTATTATTATTATTATTATTATTATTATTATTATTATTATTATTATTATTGTTATTATTATTACTACTACTACTACTACTACTACTACTACTACTACTACTACTACTATACTACTACTACTACTACTACTACTACTACTACTACTACTACCTGCATCACCACTACCAC
>NC_087170.1:22998994-23018994 GCF_035594125.1 Scylla paramamosain | reverse complement strand
AGGGGACTCGCAAAAGAGGGAGGGAAGAAAGAGAAGGAGGAGGAGGAGAGGGAGGAAGGAGGGGGCCTGACAAACGACAGATGATAACCCTTTATGTGGTCAAGCCTGTGAAAGGGAGAGGCATTGATGGAGGGACAGAGGGAAGGAGAGGGAGGGAGGAAGGGACACAGGGAGGGAGAGAAGGAAGATGTCGAAATGCATACAGAGAAGCGAAAGGTTAGAAAGATAAATAGATGGAAAATTGATATTCCTATGGAGATTATGAAACAGGAGATATATGCTTGGGAAACCGAGGAGAGAGAGAGAGAGGAGAGAGAGAGAGAGAGAGAGAGAGAGAGAGAGAGAGAGAGAGAGAGAGTCTGGTCAATCATAATGGACAGGCCCAGTAATTGACCTTAATTATTTAATGGAGAAAATAAAAAGATGAAAAAAAATTGATTTGGTCCTTTATTAAGAAAAGAACTTAGAACAATGAATTTTATAGAAAGTAATCATTTTACGATGACAGATATGGCTAGCTTTTGTTATTGTTATTATTATTATTATTATTATTATTATTATTATTATTATCATTATTATTATTATTATTATTTTTATTACCATCATCATCATACCATTTTTTTACAAGAGGTTCAGGGACTGTTGGGACAAGAGGAGGAGACCAAGAGGCTGAGTAACCTCTCCTTGTCCTCTCCTCTTTCCTACTTCCCTCTCCCCATCCTCACCCCCTTATGACCCCCCCAATCCTCCCGCACAGTAAGGGTCCCACTGTCCAGTGCCCAGCGGGCGCCCCCCTCTCCCCCTTCCCCCACTCCTTCTTTCCCCCCTTTTCACGACCCTCCAACCAACACAATAGATCGGACAGACAGGGAAACCGCAGCCCAGCCCAGAGGAGGAGGAGGAGGAGGAGGAGGAGGAGGAGGAGGAGGAGGAGGAGGAGGGTTAAAAATGAGATTAAAGAAGAATTTGAAAAGTAGGATGAGGGACAAGAGGAGTGGAGATGGAATAAGAAAAATGAAGGGGAAAAATCATGAAATTAAGAAGAGGAGGGGAGTGAAAAAAAAAGGAAGGAAGAATAAGAATATTAAGGAAGAATTAGGTAAGTAGGAGTAGGGACAAGTGGAGGAGAAGGAAGAGGAGAAGGAAAAGGACAGAGGAGAAGTGCGGAAGTGTAGGAGATGAAAAACTTAACATGAAAGAAGAATTAGCTGCAAGTAGGAAACAGGGAAGAAGGAGAATCAGAGCAGCGAGTGACGACAACCTGAAACAAAGCCACGCTACTCACTGACTGAATAACGTGAATAAGATACGTTTGTGTAATAACTTAATGTAATCATGGGTCCCTTCGTAAGGAAAAGTAAAGAAAAATAGTTTAATATTGCTGAAATTGATAATGAAGGAGGAAGCGAAAGAGAAGAAGGAAAGGGAGAGGACAAGGATGAGGAGGAGGAGGAGGAGGAGGAGGAGGAGGAGGAGATGGTGATGGAGGGGGACACTGACCATTCGGTGTTCAACAAAGGGAGCGGCTTCTCTTCTTCACTTTGAGGGAGGAGGAGGAGGAGGGAGGGAGGGGGAGAGAGAGGAGAGGACGATGGGCGCCCCTCCTCCTCCTCCTCCTCCTCCTCCTCCTCTCCCTTCCTCGCTGACGTCCACACATTGAGTTTTGATTTCACTCGTCCTCAGTTAAAAAGGACAGCATCATAATACGTCCATTTAGGCCACGTCTGGTTTCACATGGACCTAGGGAAGGGGCGAGGAGGGGGGGAGGGAGAGGAAGGGGAGAGGGAAGCAGGGAGGTGGTCGTCATATTGTCCTGTCATATGGTGGGGAGGAGGGAAGGGGCAGGGGGCGGGGGAAGGGGTAAGGACAGACAAGTATGGACGTAAAGAAATATAAGGGGATGTATTAGGTGGGACGGTGGCCGAGGATTGTAAGGGTTAAGGGCGTGGTGAGGGGCAGGGGAGGCTGTGATATAGTAATGGGCAGTGGAGGGAAGGTGGCAGGGGGGAAGGAGGGGGTAGGGAAGAAGATTTGCTGTACAGAATGGCCGTTTTTGAGGGAAGTTGTGGAGAGGTGGAGAGGATGGAAGGGGAGACTAGAAAGCAAGGAGGGTGTATGTGGTGATGGTCGCTTCCCTCCACCTCCTCCACCTCCTCCACCTCCTCAATCTACTCATCCACCCTGTAGGTACTTACTGACGTGACAGGAACGCTGGTGTGTGTGTGTGTGTGTGTGTGTGTGTGTGTGTGTGTGTGTGTGTGTGTGTGTGTGTGTGTGAGGGAAAAGAGACAATACATTTTTTACCAGTTATGCTTAACATTATTTTTCTTGGTTTTTCAGCTGCCAATACTATTAGTACCACCACCACCACCACCACCACCACCACCACCACCACCACTACTACTACTACTACTACTACTACTACTACTACTACTACTACTACTATTGTGTAATATGCTTACTGTTTGTTACCTTTAATGATAGTGGTCGTATTTAACTAAATGAAATTCAGTTATGAAAATAGGTGTTGATATGATGATGATGACCGTGATAATGCTAACGGTACTGATAGTAATAATGATAATGATAATAAATAAGAATAATACAACACGAACACATGCAATGCCAACAGACTACTACGATACACGGAATTTCCAAACATTTGCCTAGTACTTCCGTAGAGAGAGAGAGAGAGAGAGAGAGAGAGAGAGAGAGAGAGAGAGAGAGAGAGAGAGAGAGAGAGAGAGAGAGAGAGAGAGAGAGAGCCGAAAAGAAGAGAAGGAAGTTTTAGTTCAGCAACAAGCGCATCACAAAAAATTAAATTGATTCGGTTTCAGGATTCAAAAGTTTTATGCTCAAAATAAAAAAGTTTTTTTTTTAATATAAACAAGATTGCTTCGGTCATTCTTACCACACTGGGCAATTTTGGTAATGATGATGATGATGATGGTGATGATAATTATACTGCGTGTGAGTTTGCACGAAGAAAATATAGTGAAAATTAAAAAAAAGTAGGAAGCTGAATTTATTTATGTACTTATTTATGTACGTATTTAAAAAATCTATCTTTTATTTATTTATTTATTTATTTGTTTATTTAATTATTTCTTCATTTATTTACATATATTTTGAGGAAGGTGAAGAAGAGGAATTGAGATATAAAGCTGCAGTAAAAATATAAGTAAACAGGATATAAGAGAAAAATGTATAAGTTAAAAAAAAAAAGACCAGATTAGAAAGAAGGAAAAAAGGAAGATAGATAGGAAAGAAAAAAAAAAATATGAAGGAAAAAGGGAGGAAGGAAGGAAGGAAGCGTATGTAAGTGCAAAAACATATAAAGAAATATAAATAAAAAACATGTGTGCGGTGGTAAGAGAAATAATAAATGTGTGCATTGATAAACTAATTACATAATGATGGGAAAAAAAGATACTGTGTCAGGGTGCCTAATTAGGACATCAGGATAAACGTATGTATATTTGTACTGAAGAAGAGCGAAAGGTTGGCGAGTTAGGGGAGAGATAAAAATGAAGCATAATCAACACACTCATTGACACACTAATGACTTTGGTGATAAAATTATGATACCAAAAGATAAATATTTAACAGACCGTTGATAGCATTTAAGACTCACACCTTACAAACTGATAAGATAAAAAGTCTAATTACATAAAGGCCACTTTTTGTTTATATTCCTCTGCGGCAAAGTGAGTGACGGGAAGGTAAACAAACAGGCAAACACACTCACAAACATGTAAATAAACACAGGAGATAAATATATTAGTGTTGCAAATGTAGCTTTTTGAGTGTCGCGGTCCAGTCCAAAGTGTGCTTGCTGATTGTGTGTGTGTGTGTGGGATGGTAATGAGGCCACGCCCCCGCCTTTGTGATTATTATTATTATTATTATTATTATTATTATTATTATTATTGTTGTTGTTGTTGTTGTTGTTGTTGTTGTTGTTGTTGTTGTTGTTGTTACTCTTCATTATTATTATTATTATTATTATTATTATTATTATTATTTATTATTATTATTATTATTATTATTGGTGGTGGTGGTGGTGTGGTTATATCATAGTAATAACAATAATCATAATATAATGATAATTTCCTTTGTTAATATTTTTTATCATTATTATTATTTATGCCGCTGTTGTTTTTACTATATTGATGCAAAACAGAACTAACTAGCACCATTAGCACACTGAAAACAACAAGAGCAACAACAGCGTTAATATTTCTCACTTCACTTCAAAGTAACTCATCTCTGAGCGACGCAGTAACATACTAATTATTTTTCATGTTACGTGTGTGCTGGCGGGAAAGTGGTGATGGAGAGAGCAAACAGGTACGCGGCGACACTCAGGAGTGGTGTTGTTGACCACCTTGGCCCGGGCTGGCAGCATCATCACTCAGTATTGCCTTTCTCTTCATACCTGACTTCACTAATTAACACTCTACCTGTGATGGATCTTTGCTTCTTTGCTTCGTTGTATTCCTTTATTTGTGTGTTTGTTTCTTTTTGATGTTTTTTTTTTTTGTACTGTGTGTGTGTGTGTGTGTGTGTGTGTGTGTGTGTGTGTGTGTGTGTGTGTGTGTGTGTGTGTGTGTGTGTGTGTGTGTGTGTGTGTGTGTGTTTCACAATATTGTTTGTAATGTAACATCAAGAAAATTTTCCTCGGCATTTTTCCCGCAAATATTTTCAGTGGTGAATTTCAGTGGCGATTTATTATTTTTTTTTATATTTTCCTCACAAATACACTCATTAGTGAATATCAATCATCTATCTTCCTTGCTCAAGACTCATTGCATAGACAAGAGACCTTTATAAACGCTGAACGCTTTGACATCTTATCGAGTATCATATTATGTCGCCGTCACTTGTATCATGACCCAATTACCTTGCATCATGACCCTATTACACAGCCTCCCTTGGGTATACAGTGTTCACATCAGCGGCGACAATAGTAGAGCATGTTGTGTTTGTAGACCATCTATTGTAACGGAGAGAGAAGCAAACGGACAAGAATAAAAAAAAAAAAAGTTTCGAAAAGAATAAACATCGGTGCTTTTACTGAAGAATCGTGAAGTTTAATGCTGGACTACAACAACATGGGCGTGGGCGTGGGCCTTGGGGTGGAGGAGAGTCAGACGTGGACGGTGGACGGTCAGATGGCGGGGAGACGGGCGAGGAAGCGGGCGAGTCTGTGAGTGGGTGGGTCAGGTACGAACGCGGGGCCGTATGAGTATACCTGCGGGTGAGGGCGTGGGTGTGACATGGGTGCGGGTGTGGCATGGGGGAGGGAAGAGAGAAGGCATGGGGAGGAGCAGCAGAGTCGCCACCTTGCACGTAACAAAATGTCCGGCTGTGTCACTTTTCTCAATATAACGATCAGGCGGTGGCGGAGGTGGCGCTGGTGGTGGTGGTGGTGGTGGTGCGGTACCGTCTCACAAAGCTTTCCATCCATCTTTTAATTTATCCTTCCACCTCTTTCCTCCATATCCTTACGTATCCTACACCTACACATTCTCCTACCAGGCCTACCTTAACGTACCGGTGAAGGAAGAAAGGATATCAGCGCTGTAGGTCCTTAAGTTCCGCGCTGCCTGGGCCGTCCCCTTGCCTTGTGTGTGTGTGCGTATGTGTGTGTATGTGCGTGTGTGTGTGCATGTGCGTGTGAGTGACAGCGGAAACTACACCATTTTGTTTTCAGGTCTTGGCGAGTGTTGACAGTTATGGATATATAGGGTTAGATTTTTGTCTCCCCACTCCCTTTTTAATCGGCCGGTGGTGTGTGTGTGGGTGAGGCGGGCTGTGGGTGGGGGGGCGCGTGGGCGGGGACGCGGCGAGGGGCAGGAGCGCTGTGTAATGACAGGTGAGGAGGAAAAATGACACAGGTGAGAGTTTTGGTGACATGCCGGCTCACTCCTCCTCCTCCTCCTCCTCCTCCTCCTCCTCCTCCTCCTCCTCCTCACCACTGCCCCTCACTGGCGCTTCTTGCAGGTTTGCTAGAGAGAGAGAGAGAGAGAGAGAGAGAGAGAGAGAGAGAGAGAGAGAGAGAGAGAGAGAGAGAGAGAGAAAGTAGTGTAATAATAAGAATATGTAAGTAAGAGCAATTTCAAATAATAAGGAATCAATGATGATAATATTGAGATATATGGAGAACTATGATTATGAAGTGGAGGAGGAGGAGGAGGAGGAGGAGGAGGAGGAGGAGGACGTCATTTGGCGAGTAATCATAACCTTTTGCATAATTTCAGGATTGATAGGAGAGAAATTAGGGACATCCTGGGAACTTTGACGAAACACACACACACACACACACACATACACACACACACACACACACACACACACACACACACACACACACACACACACACACACACACACACACACACACGACGTTCGACTAGTACTGTAATTTACCTTCTGAAAATTATATAAAAAAGATCACATTTAACTGCAATATAAGAAAAAAATAACCTTCAGAAGGGTGTGTGTGTGTGTGTGTGTGTGTGTGTGTGTGTGTGTGTGTGTGTGTGTGTGTGTGTGGTCAGTTCTCAAAAGCCTGATTGACATTATCTTTGGGCGTGAGTGTGATATTAGAATTACGTTTTTTTTTTCTCTCTCTCCCTCCATTTTTCTCTTCTTTATTACAGTTTATCGTTTCCCATATACGTCCCTCCCAGGTGAGAAGGAAGTCAGGTGCTCATGATTTACTTTTTGACACCAATGAGGCATTTTGGATTTTGTTTTTACTTTACTTTTAATTGTTTACTTTACGTGTAGTTAGTAAAGCAAGAGTTGGTTAGGAAGTGTGTGTGTGTGTGTGTGTGTGTGTGTGTGTGTGTGTGTGTGTGTGTGTGTGTGTGTGTGTGTGTGGTATGTGTGTGTGTGTGTGTGTGTGTGTGTGTGTGTGTGTGTGTGCGCAGGTGAACCACATGCTTCCAGGTGCAGCGCTTCATTAACATTCTCTCTCTCTCTCTCTCTCTCTCTCTCTCTCTCTCTCTCTCTCTCTCTCTCTCTCTCTCTCTCTCTCTCTCTCTCTCTCATCGTCACTCCTGCCCATCGAAACATCCCTTCATTCTTCACCTCACATCCTCCCTGACCCTCCACCACCACCACCACCTCCCCCACCACTCACTATCAAAGCCCCCTTCCTCCCCTCACCCCATCTCTCTCTCCCTCACCCTTGCAAGCCACCCATCAGAAGTGTGGTGGTGGTGGTAGTGGTAGTGGTGATGGTGGGTGGTGGGGTTGAGGGTGAGGGTGGGGGTGGTTTCTGTGTTCTGATTGGCCGGGTCTCCCTCACCATCATTGTTTTCACCCTGCGGACACGCTGTCTCTATAATTACAGGGTGTAGCCGGGAACTGTATCTTACCTCCATTAATGAAACGAATGCTTTTTTTTTTCCCTTCTGCTCCTCCTCCTCCTCTTGCTCCAACTCACTCTCTCTCTCTCTCTCTCTCTCTCTCTCTCTCTCTCTCTCTCTCTCTCTCTCTCTCTCTCTCTCTCTCCCTCCTAGATCCACCCAGATAAACATAATCATAAATTGTCATAATGCAAAGCAACTTCCGGACACAAACATGCACTCAGAACATTAACGGATACCCATACACACACACACACACACACACACACACACACACACACACACACACACACACACACACACACACACACACACACACACACACACACACACACATCCCTCTTTCCGTCCTCCACAAAATTCCCCGAGGCACGAAAGACAAGAGGGACCACGCTGAGTCCCTAGAATGTCCGAAGCCGTGCCCTTTTTTAGTGGGGGAGGAGGAGACGAGGGGAGGAGTAAGAGTGGGGGAGAAAGTGAGGGGGAGGCTGGTCGGGGGATAAGGGGGGGAAGAGGTTTGAAAGCGCCTGAATATTAATGTCTGACGGAGAGATAAGGCTGCAGTGTTGCCATCTGCGGCCTCGAGGTCCTCCCAGTGTAGGGTTTTTGTTCGGGAATGGTAACACTGAGACCAGCAGCGTAAAAGTGTTCTGGGGATGAGGGAGAAAGAGCGAGGAAGAAGATGAGGGAGGAGATGCAGCAGGAGGCTGGCTGACGAAGACGTAGGTAGTGACCAGAGAGAGAGAGAGAGAGAGAGAGAGAGAGAGAGAGAGAGAGAGAGAGAGAGAGAGAGAGAGAGAGAGAGAGAGAGGCAGGAAGGAAGGATATATTAGATAGGAGGAAGGGAGAGGGAAGGGGATCCGCAAGGAAGGAAGGAGGCGAGATAAGGAGAGGAAAGAAGTGGGGCGAATCACCGAGGAAGGAAAGGAAGGGGAACGAAGATGACGAGGTGTCTGGAATTATTAACATACGGATGAAGATGGTCCGGGAACCATAATAGCATGTCAAATAGAACGAGGTGGTACATCTGCGGCCATTTGCAAGACACACCACTAACATTCAGATCATAAATGCACTTATTTTCTTGATGGAAGAATGAATTAATGGCCTGAAAAGATATTGCACTGGTGAATAAATTTGCATAAAAAAACAGTGAATGATAAAAGAAAAGGTAACAGGAAATAATGTTGTACGGAATTGTTGGGGAGAAAAAAATATAATTCATTATATATATATATATATATATATATATATATATATATATATATATATATATATATATATATATATATATATATATATATATATATATATATATATATATATATATATATATAGTATTCAGCATCACAGTTGGATCGTGTATGAATGTGTGTGTGTGAGTGTGTGTGGTCAGCAGCCGAGATGTAATTTAGTATTTATATCATCACTCATGTAATGATGTGGCTGGAAACTCATTGGTTCATTGTGAAGTGTGAGGCGCCACGCCAGACGCCAGTGTTGTTGCTGTCGATATTGTTGATGTTCTTGCTGCTTCTCTTGCTGCAGCTGCAACCGTTGGTATTATTATTATTATTATTATTATTATTATTATTATTATTATTATTATTATTATTATTATTATTATTATTATTATTATTTCATTAATATTATTATTACAGCTGTAATAATTAAACTAGCCAAGCCGGGTTAACTCACCGCCTCGCCAAGCACGTGTTACCTTCTCGCCACCACTTGAACACAAGACTCAGTGGACGCCCGGCAGCGGAGGCCCCGTGCTGCCGCCGCCACTGTGCCACACCTGGAAACACCACCACCACCAGCACCGCCGCCACCACCAGACCGCAGCTTGTGGGCAAGAAAATAAAAAAAAGTTCGTTGCAACGAAAACACGTCCTTCACTTATCATGTACAGACTCACCAGTGTTCGCCGCGCGTGTCCCACCTTGTGCTGTACTGGTGGCGTCAGGTCGCGGCCAGGGAAGCTGGTGGCCGCGCCGCCGCCGGTAATGGTGGTGTGACCCAAACACAGACATGGAGGGGTGGGCTGCGGCTCCCTGACGCGTGCCCCTTCGCAAGATGCTCTTAGAAATATTTATATAGTATTCCCTCGTGCGTTTTCTGTGCGGCAGCGCCAGCATCCTGCCCCGCCCCCGCTCCACCTCGCCCCGCCCATCACCTGCGAGAACCCGAGAACCTCGCCTCATGGTGCCTTAGTTTTGCGTGACATTCACCCGAGGGACTGAAGGGCCGAGACCACACTGACTGGCTGGAACAAATTTTTTATAGGAATCGCTGATAATGCTACTGCTAGAACTATTTGTTTATTTATTTATGTATTATTATTATTATTATTATTATTATTATTATTATTATTATTATCATCATCATCATCATCTCCTCGTAATCATGTTGGCGGTAATGCATCGCGCAGATGGAGCAGGTCAATCTTTTACATGCAATTCAAGAAATTCTTAACGCGAAATGCCTCAATATGATATTAAAGGTGTGAATGAAAACTGGGTATTAGCTGTGTATCGCTTATGTACCGAGCAGTAAACCTCTTTTAACTTGCTAATATCATGAAAATAAACTTAATACGATATATTTTATGTACTTATTTACGATGCATTCACGCTAAGTATATGTTCCATACTTTCAAAGGCAATATTTTTGATAACTAATTATTATTATGTTTAGTAAAAAAGTTAAAAGGCTTTCTGACACGTGTACTGAAGTTTTTTCTTTTCTTTTTCATTCTTTTTTTTTTTTATGATAGAAATTGATGCGTCGAAAGGTCTACGGAGAGCCTAAGTCATGCACACAAAACTACAAAAAATATGAATTATTCCATTTCGATCTGAGCTCCAAACTTAAAGACTCCTTTTAGAAGTAAAGGATTTGAACATCCTTTCCATCTGTTTATCAGGCCTTCCTTCTTTCATTCTGCTTCTTACTTGTTTTATCATCGCTTACATATTTGTCGTTTTTTCTTCTTTGTCTTCGTTATCTTATTTTTTCATCTACCTTCGTAATCACGGATACTTTGTTTTCAGTATGCTTCTGTTTTTGTCGTCGCCTTCTGCCTTAATCATGCATACGAATATCCACCAGTTTTCCTTCGTATTCATTATCTTTTCCTATCATCTTGCTCCATAATCATCAAAACATTTTTCTCCTTTTCATCACCCTTTGTTCGCGTTGCGTTGCCTCGAAGCCTCGAATCAGTGAAGCCAACGCAGCCATTATGAAGGGAGGTCATGAAACAAAACATTGACGCTCGGCACATCATTAGTTGTTACTGACCCACAAAACCCAGCCACATGCTTCATTCAATTCTCTCTCTCTCTCTCTCTCTCTCGTCAGAATTCCCTGTCTCAAAGCTTTTGTTTCAAGGGAATAGCAATAGCAAATCCTAGACAAGACTTGCATGTGGGAGAGAGAGAGAGAGAGAGAGAGAGAGAGAGAGAGAGAGAGAGAGAGAGAGAGAGAGAGAGGAAGGGGGGAAAGAGAAGAAGACAAAGGTCCCCAAAACACAAACAAGACATTACACGAAAAATGTCCAAGGGAAGAGGATCAAATGTCTGGCCTGATCCCCTCCAGCCCCGCCAAATGCCGCTAATGAGAACCAATACCGCGCGTCCCTCCGACCTGGAAACAATTGAGGGCAAAAATGAAACTATAAAAAGACACCACTCGGTCCAGGAGGCGTCCGGAAAAACGGAGTGTGAGGCATTGTTGGAGTTTGTAAAGGGTGAGGGTGGGAAGGTGAGGGCACGCCAGGCAAGGTGAGGTGAAGTGAGGTGAGGTGAGGTGATTGTGGTGGTGATGGTGGTGGTGGTGGTAGTAGTTTTGCTCTTGCTGGTTGTGATGGTGATGGTGATGGTGAAACTTGTGATTTGTTTATTTATTATTTTATTTATTTTATTTTTTTGTTGGTATATGTAATAGTGGTGTCTGTGATGGTGATGATTGTGGTGGTGGTGGTGGTAATAGTAGTGGTTATGGTGGTGGTGGTGGTGGTGGTGGTGGTGGTGGTGGTGTGTTTAATAGGAAACCTGCGCTAAGCTTAACGCTGTCTGGTGTTTTATTTTTGTTCCTTATTATTGATATTTTCCAGTGCTAGGGAAGTCATTTTTTAATTCCCTATACAGTCTATACAACACTTATCCTTTAATACTGAAACGACATTATAATTTTGCAAAGTATTTTTCACACTAAGAACTTTCCATTGAAATAAGTGTTTGGTGCTGTTCGTGGCCAGAAATATTGAAGATAAAATCGAATGGAATATTTTGATTTATCATTAAGCAAAAGGGAAAGCGTTTTGCTGGAAAATTTACATGGTGAAAAAATATTTTACACCATCGCTGGCTTGGTCTGTACTACGTAATGGTCTGTTTCACTCATCTTTCCACGCACATGACTGAAGAGCCTCGCGTTTCGAAGATGACTTGCCTCCTGACAGTCTACATCACACGCAAATGTGTCAAGGTGAGCGTCATGAGAGCATAGCATGGTGTCAATGAGTCATGCCTGCTTGGTTTCATTCACATGACTTAAAGTTTGTCCTGTAACTAGCAGTGGAGTGTGTTAGATGTTTGATTGAGTTATGGCATCGCAACATATCATTCGACACCGCATAGGGTTACGAGAGAGCGCTACCTCTTCCACCGAAAAAAACTGCAATGAGCCAACATCGAACCTGGGACCTTAGGCCGCCAGGTGAGCACCGTGCCGCGGAGTCGTTACCAGTGTAGAGTGATGAAGGCATTCTGAATTTGTACTTAAACATTAGAAAGCTGATTATTACTGTATAGAGATTACTAAACTACTTATACGCCTTAGAAGAGAAAAAAAAAATAATATCGACCAACAAAGTAATTATTCTTAAAGTATTTTTATATATTCACTTCAGCAGAAGAACAATAATAACATGTAGACGCTTCAATTTTCAGTAAGAATTCGCCTGTACAGTGATGCAAGTACGCCAGTGCTCCACCGTTTTGTAGTGTAAATTGATAAATAGTTACCATAAACTGCATCCACATCCACTGGGAATTGGCCGGAAAATAGTTAAAATGCAGGAACGCAAGACGGCATCACACAGCGCATCAGTTTAGTGCGGTCACCCATTGTGTGTGTGTGCGTGTGTGTGTGTGTGTGGGTACATGTGTTTGAAATAAATGTTTGTGCGTATTGTGTATGGGAATTAAGGAGTAAGGGTGAAGGGATGGACGGCGGCTGGTGGTTCGTCCTTTGTTTTACGTTCGTGGTTATGTTCGTAATTTTATATGGGTGCTGGGGCTCGGTTCTCTCGTGGTGGTGGTGGTGGTGGTGAAGGCGAGGGGGAAGGACTTGCTGCGTCTTTGCATTCCAGTACTGTATCGAAACATGAAGGGAAAATGCTGTAAATTGTCCGTGATGGATATTAATGCTTGTGCTTCCGTTGTTGCTCTTTATATTGGTGCGCCGCTTGCTGCTTCTGCTTCTGTTGCTGATGCTATTGCTACCACCACCACCACCGCCACCATTGCTGTTGTTGTTGTTGTTGCTGCTGCTGCTGCTGCTGCTGCTGCTGCTGCTGCTGATACCACCACCACCACCACCACCACCACCAATACTAATACTACTCGTCCCGCAACATAATATTGATAATGAAAGCAACAAAGTATGAAGATAATGACAGTGATGATTGGGATGATGATGATGATGTTGATGACAGTAACATCCACAACAATGCCGACAGAATTGTAACGACAGCGTCGGTTGCCAACACAGTGACGAATATGATGACGTAGAATATAAAGAAAAAAAGGAACGGGGGGGGGGGATCATAAAGAATAAGGATTAAACAAAAACGAAAGAAAGAAAGACGAAAGGCAGAAATTTATGGAAAAAAAAAAAATCTTTCTCTCCTCCACCTGTCCAACACGAGGTACCCAGGTGAAAGCACTAATGACCGAACATATTAACATGGGCAGAAAGAACGCCCTGAGGAACACCTGAAGAACACCTGAGCCAAGGACATCGCACTACTGAAGTTTGCCTCGCCCCCTCTGCGTCTGGAGGGTAAAGGCGGTAAAGGGCGTGAAAGAGGAGAGGGCGTGTGTCCAGGAAATGAAAGATATTTATTGGTGTTGTAATGTTTTTTTAGTGTGGTTCTTATATTTTGTTATTTTAATATGTTATGTTTCGAATGTTGATAATATTATGTCCCCCGGCGTCGTTATTGCTATATTTTATGTTGATGTTGTTGTTGTTGTTGTTGTTGTTGTTGTTGTTGTTGTTGTTGTTCCTGTTTTATTTACATATTGTCATCATCATCATCAATCATCATTAACATCAACATCACCACCGCCATCATCATCACTATAACTAACTTACGTACACATCCAAACTACACTAAGGTACAACACATCCTTAAAAAAATATAAATAAATAAATAAAATAGAGCGTGGCCTGTTTACACTCGTAGTACGCACGTGTACATTGAGACGTGTGCAAATTAGAACCACGTACGTACATATTTGCGCAAAGGAAACGCACATGAATACCCATTTGTTGACGTACATGTAGACGTGTGTACGCGTTTAGTCACTGTATGCAAATGGAGTCAGTCATGTGCACCTGTGTCAGTCTCCCTGTGTGTGTGTGTGTGTGTGTGTGTGTGTGTGTGTGTGTGTGTGTGTGTGTGTGTGTGTGTGTGTGTGTGTGTGTGCCAGAGGAGGTGCACACGGCGCCCTTCATTAGGTAGACACAGGTTGCGTTCATTAGTGTCGTCTAATTATTACTGCGGCCAGGTGAGGGGGATGGGGGTGGGGGGATGGAGGGGGAGATGGGGAGAGGGAGAGGAGAGGGCAGGGAGAGGGAGACAGAGGTAGTAATAGGGGGAGGGTAAGGAAAGACATCGGGGTAGAGAGAGAGAGAGAGAGAGAGAGAGAGAGAGAGAGAGAGAGAGAGAGAGAGAGAGAGAGAGAGAGAGAGAGAGAGAGAGCGGTGGATGATGATGATGATGGTGATGAAGGCGGGAATAATAATAACAGATTGTGAAAGCGCAAACACACACACACACACACACACACACACACACAGAGATAACAAAACACGAATATTGACCTACGAACCTTCCTTGCGACGTATCCTCCTCCTCCTCCTCCTCCTCCTCCTCCTCCTCCTCCTCCTCTTGGTGCTCTTCCTCCGCGGTCCTGGCGGGGGGAGGAAGCAGACACAGCTAATATGCAAAATGAACTGACTAAGGCAAGTAGTTCGGCCGAGTATCCGTAAGGGAAGAGGAGGGGAAGGGGAGGGGAAGAGGAGGGGAAGGGGAGGGGAAGAGGAGGAGGAGGAGGAGGAGGAGGAGGAGGAGGAGGAGGAGGAGGAGGAGGAGGAGGAGGAGGAGGAGGATGGAAGGTTGCCAGATATCGCTAGGTCATCAGGTGTGTATCTCCTCCTCCTCCTCCTCCTCCTCCTCCTCCTCCTCCTCCTCCTCCTCCTCCTCCTTTTGTTTTTGGGTCTTTCTTTCTCCTGCCATGTTCCTTCTCTTACGTTTTATTTGTTGTTCTCTCTCTCTCTCTCTCTCTCTCTCTCTCTCTCTCTCTCTCTCTCTCTCTCTCTCTCTCTCTCTCTCTCTCTCTCTCTCTCTCGTTGAATATAGTCCTCTCGTTTTAGTTATATTACAATCTCTCTCTCTCTCTCTCTCTCTCTCTCTCTCTCTCTCTCTCTCTCTCTCTCTCTCTCTCTCTCTCTCATTCATGTTTCTCTTTTATTTGAGAGAGAGAGAGAGAGAGAGAGAGAGAGAGAGAGAGAGAGAGAGAGAGAGAGAGAGAGAGAGAGAGAGAGAACTAACCCATCCACCCACTATCTACCCACCCACCCAACCGCCCACCCACCCAACCACTCACCCACACACACACACACACACACACACACACACACACACACAGAGGCAGACAGAGCAGTTAATCAGCATCTTTAATCTCTCTCTGAATACATATAATTTTCCTATTAAAAGACACAAAAGTAAACAAGAAATTAAGAGCACACACACACACACACACACACACACACACACACACACACAGAAGACAGAATAAGAGGAAGTAAGATAGAGGAAGAAGGGGAAGGAGGAGAAAGAGGAAGGGCTTGAAGAGACGAGGGTAGGAAGGTGTGATGATAGGGAAAGGGAATGGGGATGTGTGGTTGGGAAAGGGGTGAAGGGCTAGTGATGGGTAGTGTGGTGGAAGTAGAACAGTGTGTGATGGGGATGGATGGGAAACAGGAATACATTGGGATAGTTTTAGGTAAGTACTTGTAATGGTGCTGAGTTAGGTGGCGGTGGTGGTAGTAGTGGTTGTAGTGGTGGTGGTTGTGGTGGTGGTGGGGAAGTTGGTGCTGGCTTCAAATTTACGGGGGGTGTCTCAAGGCTTAGCAGAGTCGTTCCCGAAGCCCGTAATTCTTCGTGAAATAAATATGAAGCCCAGAGGATGGCGGGACGAGGTTCGGTTGACGTCGCAAATTGAATTACATTGATTAAAGTTGTGGATGATAAAAGTTACAGCAAGATTAGCTGCACAGCCACCCCTCCTCCTCCTCCTCCTCCTCCTCCTCCTCCTCCTCCTCCTCCTCCTCCTCCTCCTCCTCCTCCTCCTCCTCCCATGCTCACTTTGACGTTGTTCTTGTTGCTGCTGTTGTTTACATTAGGCCTACTGGGACTGTAGTCAATTTACACCCAAGTTACATTATGGAGGGGAGGAGGAATGGGGGAGAGAGAGGGAGGGAAGAAGGGAGGGAGAAGGGGAGTGTGGAGAGAAAATGTATGTGCACGTGACGAAGGGATGAAGACATAGGAAGAAAAGAAATGAAAGAGAAGGATTACGAGGAAAAACAGTGGCAAGATAACAGAGAGAGAGAGAGAGAGAGAGAGAGAGAGAGAGAGAGAGAGAGAGAGAGAGAGAGAGAGAGAGAGAGAGTCAGGCCTGGGTGGTGTCCCCCTGTCTATATTTCAGGGTCTCATTAGACAGGCCAGGTTTTAATTGGCATTATGACACGGATTTATTAAGCTTTTATGAAGGTCTGTGTTACTCTTTATTAGGCGCTGCTCTGATCCGGGACTTTGGGAAAGGGTGCAAATGAAGGTTGTGGGTAATATAGTAGTGCTGGGTGAGGCTGGGGGAGGCTGGGGAGGCTGGGTGTGCCTGGGTGATGAGGCAAAAGGGGAATGAGAGTGTGGGGAGGAGAAGGGAAACTATAGGGAATCTGAGGATGGTATGGTGGGTGGAGAGATGGTGAGAAGAGGAAATTAAAAGGGCCAAGGGAGTAGGATCAGGAAAGGTGAGGGATGGTGGAGGAGAGCTGAGGTGGAGATGGTGAAAGTGGGAGGAAGTTTACTGGAGAATGTGTGGAGAACAGATCATTTTTATTTATTTTTTTAAAGGGAAGAGTGAAATATATGCAGTGTGTGTCTGTGTGTGTGTGTGTGTGTGTGTGTGTGTGTGTGTGTGTGTGTGTGTGTGTGTGTGTGTTTTGATATGTGTAACTTAACCGGTCACGTGATGGTAAGCATATGTTTACTATGTATATAAGACACGCACACACACACACACACACACACACACACACACACACACACACACACACACACACACACACACACACACACACACACACACACACACACACACGTCAAGCGGATCATTGACAAAGTATAATTAATTCCTTTCGTCCCAAGAAAGTCATTACGTGGTCATTGGCGATGCAAGGGAGTCAACATTTGTTATTCTTGCAAGCTAGTAACAATGACGCTCTCTCTCTCTCTCTCTCTCTCTCTCTCTCTCTCTCTCTCTCTCTCTCTCTCTCTCTCTCTCTCTCTCTCTCTCTCTCTCTCTCTCTCTCTCTCTCTCTCTCACCTACGCTCCCCGACGCAACACCAATGCACGGTCTGAAAGCACTGGGTTAAATAATGCAAAGTTCTCAAACAGGAAAGTTAAGAGCACGATTATTACTATTTTTTTTAACGTGTGTCTCTGAAGCTGCTCATTTCAGAGTCACAAAAGGGTGAAGTGATTACCATGTCTCTCCCTCCCTTGCTTCCCTTCCCTCCCCTCTTTCTCCCCTTTCCTTCCCTTGTCTCCCCCTTCTGTGTCTTTCCTTTTTGTCTCCCTCTCCCTCCTCTCACTGCTCTCTCTCTCTCTCTCTCTCTCTCTCTCTCTCTCTCTCTCTCTCTCTCTCTCTCTCTCTCTCTCTCTCTCTCTCTCTCTCTCTCTCTCTCTCTCCCCTCCTACTCACGTGAAGTAAACAATGAGCATTCACAGGTGTAGGAAATAATCTCTGTTGATCCCTGCTGCTGCAAAATTTCTCTTTCGCTTCCTCCTCCTCCTCCTCCTCCTCCTCCTCCTCCTCCTCCTCCTCCTCCTCCTCCTCCTCCAGTTCCAATCCCGGTCCCTTTTTAAAAAATAACTGCGTGTTTTGACGTTTCTCAGTGAATTAATGTTTGCCCGACTTGGTTTTGTCTTCTGCATTCTTGTTGAGCCATTCCTCCTCCTCCTCCTCCTCCTCCTCCTCCTCCTCCTCCTCCTCCTCCTCCTCCTCCTTCCACTTGAGTACGAAATGAGATGTTAAATACGATTGCGTAGCTGTGACGTGAGAGAGAGAGAGAGAGAGAGAGAGAGAGAGAGAGAGAGAGAGAGAGAGAGAGAGAGAGAGAGAGAGAGAGAGAGAGAGAGAGAGAGAGAGAGAGAGAGAGATATTATTAAGTAAGAAGCCTTAATGTGAATTCTTGTGTTTGTGTTTGCATGTTTCCTCGTTTATTCTGTTCTCTTTCTTTACGTGGAAGTTCAAAAGGTTATGAAGGAGATAAGGAGGGAAGGAGATAAGAAAGGGAACAAGCAAAGGACGGAATAAATGAGAACACACACACACACACACACACACACACACACACACACACACACACACACACACACACACACACACACACACACACACACACACACACACCAATTATCTCCGTCGTCTCGTCTCTCCCGCCCTCCTTACTCTCCCTATCCCCCTCCCTTCCTCCCTCCCTCTCTCCCTCTCTCTGCATCAAGACGACACATCCAAGACTTGTGAAACTTAATGAAACTTAGACAGCAATCAAGTGAAGCCTCGCTGGTGCCTTGGGAGAGAAGAGATGGAGAGAGGGAGAGGGAGAGGGAGACAAGGAGGAAGGCAGGGAAACAGTGTAGCCATATTCCTCACGCCTCAAACCTTTAAGTTAATTTTCATCCCAGAATTTCGTGGGAGGGAGGGAAGGAAGGGTGGAGAGATGGAAGGAAGGAGAGGGAAAATAATGGAGGGAAGGAAGGGTGGATGGTAAGATGGTGGAGGAAGGTGAGGAAATGTGGAGAGATGGTTTAGAGGTGGAGGGTGAGATGAGACATAGTAAAGGGAAGGAAAGGTGGTGATATAGTGGAGGTGGAATGGTGGAGGGAACTGAAAGTGGAAGACAAGGAGAAGAAAAAGAGGAAAGGTGGATGGAGAGATCGTAGCGGAAGATCAGAAAAGATGGAAGGAAGTGGAAGTGGAAAGAATAGTGGAAGGAAGATAATAATGAAGAAAAGGAAAGAAGAGGAAATGAAAGTAACTAAAAAGAAAAGTGGATTGAAATGGATTTGCAAGTGGAAGAGCAGTGGATGAGAGGCAGTAAGGAATTTAGTAGTGGAGTAAAAGAAAGGAGATATAGTAACAAGGAAGAAAAAGGAGAGAAAGTGGAGGAAGGCGAGTAACTCTGTAGACACTGGAGAGAGAGAGAGAGAGAGAGAGAGAGAGAGAGAGAGAGAGAGAGAGAGAGAGAGAGAGAGAGAGAGAGAGAGAGAGAAAGTATTAACAGACGGATCAATAATTAGACTCATTTAGATTATTATTAGTGATAGCGGGGACTACCTTCGCTGTAGATCACGGGAGAATGCGCGCGATAAGACAGTGCAACAATGAATATCAAAACATGTAATCAGAAGCCACACGTTTTCGAAAGTACGAGACGAAAAACCGAAAAAAAAAAAGCAGGAATTTTGTGCAAGACTTAATGAATGCGGTGTAAAAATGAATGCATGAAAAATAGGTAACAATGAACGCCATGGCACTGATACGATGGGAATAATTAACGTAACACAGTACGGTGAATGCACGGGTGAATAAGAGCGTGTGTGTGAATAACATGTAGATAAGCCAGCCAGGTAGTGGTAAAGGTAGAAGCCCCCAGCTGGTAACACTGCGGCAATCTGAGCCTTTAGCCAATTACCACGGCAGGGAAACACCGCCTGTCTCATCTGGTAACACTTGTTTTCCCCTTGCTCCTCCCTCCTCCCTCCCTCCCTCCCTCCCCTCTCTTCCTCCTCCTCCTTCTTCTCCCTCCCCCCATCCTTATTCCCAAGCCCATTAACATATTTTGATAAACGAAGATAATTTTCCTATCCTCAAGTTTCCCCCCTTCCGGTACCTCCTCCTCCTCCTCCTCCTCCTCCTCCTCCTCCTCCAGCCTCTTTACTTTTCCTTCCTCTTTCGTTCCCTTATGCTATTTCCACACTTCTATCCTCCATTTCCATCTCTCCTTTTATTCCTTCTCTTTCCCATTTCCTC
>NC_087170.1:22981494-22993994 GCF_035594125.1 Scylla paramamosain | reverse complement strand
AGATAATGGGTTATGAGGAGGAGGTGATGGGAGTGAGAAGGGGAATAGGAGGAGTGGGAGGCCATAAACTGCAGAGGAATCTTAGGTTGAGGTCTGAATGCTGGTGATAAATAAAGAAAAGGGTGTTATTCTCTTTAAAAATCATGCCAATTTCTCTTTATAGTCAACGAGATGTTTTGGTCGAAGCAGGGAAGGCGTTCTCTTTTAGTGTGCATTCTCTCTCACCTGTGTAATTAACTGACATAACCCTCTCCTTCCCTCCTGCCTGACGCGGCGCTTACCTGCCAGGTGTTAAGTGACCGCCTCACCGGAAACACCAACAAAAACTCTTGCTTATAGAGAAACGAAGGTGTGGAAGTTTACTTATATATATTTTTTCTCTCTCTTCATTCTCTTTCTTTTTTTATGGTTGACGGCGCGCGGTTCAAGGTCCTCGCTGGCTTCTGTGTTAAGAGTATACGTACGTACAAACATTCATACATTCATATATGTATACGTGGATATATGAATAAAAGCGTTTGTTTTTATAAGGACCAACATCCATCAGACTTCAAGAAAAGCTGTATTCGTAGCCTTCACACACACACACACACACACACACACACACACACACACACACACACACACACACACACACACACACACACACACACACACACACACACACACACACACACACACACACACACGTTATGTTTCATTATGACTCCCAAATACCGGATGTGGTGAGTTGGTTCGTATGGTGGGGCGCATATCAACGACCCCCTCCCTCCCTCCATCCCTCCATCCCTCCACCTCTAACTCAACCTTTTACGTCCTTTTACCTTCCTATACCCCATCTCCCTTTCCTCTCTCCTTGTCTATCTCCACACGCCCCGTTATTACCCCCGCCTCTCAGTTACCCTTTGCAGTCCCTTTGTGCCTCGACTAGTGACTCAACGACTACACAGGGAAACGATGCAGCTCAAGAAAATAGGACCATGGAATTTTACATAATTTACGGAATAATAGCTTGATGATAGCCGGGGGTCGTAAATTTGCTGCAGTTACCCATTGAGGAAGTTAGTAAGGGGATCTTAACTTGTCCTTTTGGCGTCGTTGGTGGGAGAATTAATGGGGGAGCGGCCCTTAGGAACACAGGTGAGGAGGAAACGGCATAGGTGTGTACAGGTGAGGGGCGTCGAGGGCGTGAGATAAGGGGCGGGTGTAGGTGAAGATGGGAGGTGGTGTGATAGATGATGAGATGCAAAGGATGTGAGGGGGCTGGTGTTAGAGGGGCTGTTTGAGAGATGGACAGGTGAGGGTGGGAGGAGAATGCTGGGAGAGGCAGGTAGGAGGGAGTGAAGGAGAGGAAACCTGAAGGTGGAAAGAGTGATAAGGTAGGAGGGAGAGGCGAACAGACAAGCAATGAGGAGAGAGTCGAGCAACAGTAAGTCTCAAAGATGACTAAGTAGAATTACAAGGAACTCTAAGTAGTAAGATATGCACATTGATAATAGTTACCATGTCATTTACGGTACATTCTGGTTCTCCTTGGCCGGGGTTCACTGGGGTTCATCCACCTGCCCGTACATTGTTGTCCCTGATGAAAGACGCTGCGGTTCTCAACGCATTTTCTGCCTAACATCCTAATTGCCTTGTTTCCTCGTCTGTCGTGCTCGTGGCGTGGTCATTTAAATCCTGAACTATCATTTTCTCCCTTCGTTCCTTGTTTTTTATTTATTTATTTATTTTTTTTCAAATCGCAACATTCACGAAAGAAAGCACTATTATCATCATCATCATCATCGCGCTCCGGTTAAAACTATCTCTGGTTTTATTCTTCCATCTGTCTCTGTCTCGTTTGGCTTTCTATTTCCGAGTCCAAAAGAATGATAAACATCTCAGTTATCAAAGAAATATATATAAAACGAAGGTTGATTGCTCTCCTCAAAGGCAATCACGCCACTGATGACGCCAGTAAACTCCACCTAATGAGATGTCAACAGGTGTTTCTTGCGGCCACAGGTAGACTGATGCTGCTAATGGGCCTCGGACAGGTAAGACCCATCACGTCTCATTTACCCATTAATCGAAGGGAGGGGGAGGGAGGGGGAGGGTGTGCGTTGTGTGTGTAGGAGGAGGAGGAGGAGGAGGAGGAGGAGGAAGTGGTAGTGGTGGTGGTGGTGGTTGTGTGTGTGTAAGAGAAGAAGTTGGAGGAGAATGTGTGTGTGTGTGTGTGTGTGTGTGTGTTTCATAACGATGCAGATTAACTACTGCTACTACTACTACTACTACTACTACTACTACTACTACTACTACTACTACTACTACTACTACTACTACTACTACTACTACTACTACTACTACTACTACTACTACTACTACTACTACTACTACCCCCTGTACTTGCTCTGCCATCGTGCACATCGCGGGGCGGGGCGAAGTGGCGGGGAGTGACGTAACTAAACTCCCCGTATCACCTGGTAATCCAAGCCGGGGTGACCAGGTCCTTCCCTCCCCCAATCTCTAAGACCCCAGTGCCTCCCTTGGACTCGCCTACTCCCCCCCCCCACACTGTACCTGCCTTCCAGTCCCACAAGTCTTCTCTCAAGCACCCAAAGACCCTTCTTCCTCCTGTCCTCTTTCAGTCACCCGTGTTGTTGTTGTTGTTGTTGTTGTTGTTGTTGTTGTTGTTGTTGTTGTTGTTTGTCTTTATTCACAATCTCTCTTTTTCTCTGGAAGGATGAATGAGAGAATAAAATTAATAAAAGATAAGCATAGTGGAATGTCATGAAGGAGAGAATAAGGAAAGAAAGGATGAAAGAGAGAAAGGGATGGAAGTGCAGAGAGAACATGAAGAAGGGCGAAGAAAATGAAAAGAAGGAAAAGGAGAAAGAAGACAAAAGACAAGAAGAAGAAGAAGAAAAAAAAAAAAGAAATTAGAACACAAATCAAGATCTTTGTTTAATATTTGAGATGAATTTATGAGTTTGTGCCCAAATGCACACACACACACACACACACACACACACACACACACACACACACACACACACACACACACACACACACACACACACACACACACACACACACACACACACACAGAGAGAGAGAGAGAGAGAGAGAGAGAGAGAGAGAGAGAGAGAGAGAGAGAGAGAGAGAGAGAGAGACTGATGAAGTGCCATTGTAACCGGACCGAATTCAGACCGGAGCGAAAACATGACGGGAAACCTTATGCAAATTATCAAGAATCTTGTTATTTGACTCTTTACCGATGGCCGGAGTCCCAAAGGAGGGGGTAGGGGGGATATGGGTGGCCTATCTCTCTCTCTCTCTCTCTCTCTCTCTCTCTCTCTCTCTCTCTCTCTCTCTCTCTCTCTCTCGTCGTTATGCTTAGTTTTCCATTTCTTGATATCTTAAGCTGGCGTTTCTGTTCCCTACTTCCTGCCTCCTCCCTCCTTCCCTTCCCTTCTGTCAAGCTTTCCCTCCTTCCTTCTTCTCGTTATCTGTCCTCAAGTGAATGGAGTGGAACGGAAAGCAAGATGAACACTGGCCAGAGGGGATGAGAGAGAGAGAGAGAGAGAGAGAGAGAGAGAGAGAGAGAGAGAGAGAGAGAGAGAGAGAGAGAGAGAGAGAGGCTGGAATCAGCTTTCGATATAATTATTGTTGCATTATGTCTCTGTGAATTATTGCATTGTTATTTATTTATTTATTTATTCTTTTATCATTGCCCTAAATTAGAGAGTCCATATTTACGTAACTGTCAGACTTATCTCTCTCTTCTTTAGGTATTTAATTAACGACCAGTTTTTATGTTACTAATTTTGTATTTTTTATTTATTTATTCATTTATTTATTTATTTATTTTGTAACATCAAGTTTGGTGGGATTGGTCTGATGTATTTTTATCTTCGTTTATTTGTTTATTAATTTTTTTTATTTCTCGATATTACCTGACATCCTGTTTATATATATCGAGTTTCTGTTTTCCTCTTTTTTTTTATAATTTCTTTCATCTCTTTTTCCTCTTTTGATGATGTATTTTCATGACTATCATTCTTGTTCTTTCCTTCGATTTTTCATTACCTTTATTTTCCACTGGTCTATCTTTTATTTTATTATCGGTGTTTTTCCTCAACACCTGGTTCTCTAGAGGGACGGACAGGTGAGGTGTGACATGGAATAATACAGGTGCTAGGGGTTCACTTGGGGAGGCATATTCTAGACAGGAGGAGGGAAGGCAAATACGGGCGTGATTAGGAGAGGCAGGTGCTCTGGGAAGAAAGAGGTGTCGAGTGAGAGTTTGATGCAAGCCTGTAAATGCGTAGGTAAAGAAAGAACAGGCAGGTGTGCAGTTGGATAAAGCAGGTGTGTGTGTGTGTGTGGAGGAATAGTTCAGGTGTGTGAGTGGAGAGGTATTTGTCATTTTGGATCTAGAGTTAATATTTTCCTCAAGTATTGTTTGATTTTCAGTCAGTCACAAGAGCTGTTGATTATTTTTTTCTTTCGTTCAGCCAGTCACTCAGTCAGCCATCAGTATGTCCTGTTAGGTAATAAGAGAGTCATTCAATTAGTACAGGATGATCAGTGCGTCTTTCTTCTTCCACTTAGCAATATTCAGCCATTTAGTTAGAGTGAATGTGTTTGCCATATCACTTGCAGTTCACTCAGGAATAACAAATTTCGTTATCTAGTCAGAGGATTACTCTTATATGTTGCTGGGCAGTCAGTCAGTCAGTCAGTCAGGTAGTTAGCCAGTCTGTCAGCCATTCAGTTAGTCCGTCGAGTAGCCAGAGAGGCAGTCAGTGAGTCAAGTAGTTAGCCAGTCAAGGAGCCAGTCAGCCAGTCAGCAAAGTGCATATCTAGTCTCCAAGCGCAGGTAAGATGGGTAATTGAGGTGGGCGAGGTAAGCGGCCACGAGACACCTGGCTCAGGTGACCCTCGCTGATAAGTGACCTTGTGTTACACCGCGCGAACCTGAGCTCTCTCTCTCTCTCTCTCTCTCTCTCTCTCTCTCTCTCTCTCTCTCTCTCTCTCTCTCTCTCTCTCTCTCTCTCTCTCTCTCTCTCTCTCTCTCTCTCTCTCTCTCTCGTACACACATACATACACAAACGACCCAGCATAATGAGGAGGAAGAATAAATGAATAAATAAACAAACATCTGATAAAACCCAAGGCCCGAGGAGATACAAAATATATGAAGCCATTAAGATAAGCGACTCAAGCGCGGCAGGCAGGAAGGGAGGAAGCCGAGGCAAGCACAAAGAAAACGTCAGCACGGATTATTTTCAGTCCTGTCTTCCCCTTCAACTTCGCCTTTCACTCTATCACCTTTCCTTCACCCTCTTCTCCACATTCCCCTTCTTCTCCCCTTCACTTCACTTCAGTGTCTGCCCTTTCCTTCCCTTCACCTAAGACTTTTTTCCCTTTTACTTTTTTTTTATTTCCTTCTTCATCTAACTTCTATTAACTCACTACTTCCTCTTCCTTGTGCCAAATTATTATTCTCTGTTTCGGTCCGTCTTTCAGAGCTAGTGTTGAATGAAAGATATTTATCGATTTCTTTTTATCACCATTGTGTGTGACTTGTATGGGTTGACAAAAGGACACAAAGGAAAACAAACAATGGACAGTGCAGTACACAACGTCATCTAGAGGAAAAGATACAGGGTTGTAAAGGTGAAGAAGGAAGTAAAGAGAAGTAACTGAACTTAAAGACCAAAATGCGAAATACAGAGAATTTTGGTTTGCAGGAAAGCATGTCAGCATCAAGGCGCTTATAAAATAGTGTGGCAGGAACAAGGGAGTGTGAGATGAAGATATGAATAGGCGATGGTTGGAGGGCCATTATCATTTCATTTATTTGAATTCCTAACATGGCGGGTAGGAAAAGGAGAGACATGTGAAAACTAAAAAAAAAAAAGTTAGTAAATGAAGAAGAGGAAGAGAAAAGAGGAAAAGAAACAGACATGTAAGCCTCCTCCTCCTCCTCCTCCTCCTCCTCCTCCTCCTCCTCCTCCTCCTCCTCCTCCTCCTCCTCCTCCTCCACCCCTGTTTTTCCGGTCCTCCATCAGGCCGCGCTTATAAACAGATGAGGCTCATTTCCCTCTAGTTTATTTCGGTCCAAAAAACGGAATATTTACGGATAAACGAGAGGCCGGCGAGTGGGCAACTGGCGCCCCTTCGTCTGTCCGGTTAAAAAAGAGAAACCGTACGGATCGTGTCGTTACTTTGCATTCAAATCTCAGCTATTTCAAGGGCCGGATGCGGACGGTTGAGCAGGTTAGTATGTATATCATTGCTGTGTGTGTGTGTGTGTGTGTGTGTGTGTGTGTGTGTGTGTGTGTGTGTGTGTGTGTGTGTTCGTAGCGATGTATATGTAGCAAGCTGTTGGGCGAATGTGTGTGATGTGTGTGTGTGTGTGTGTGTGTGTGTGTGTGTGTGTGTGTGTGTGTGTGTGTGTGTGTGTGTGTGTGTGTGTGTGGTGTGTGTGTGTGTTGTGTGTGTGTTGTGCATGCCTTCCCAACATGTCAAAATAAACGTGCAGTGTAATGGACCCACACACACACATCAGACCATAAATAAATAAATATTTTTCTTTTAAAGCTCAAAAAGATAAGTGTGAGGGAAGACTTTGGGGCGCACTAATATACATAAATAATAATAATAAATAAAAATATTTGAATACAAACACTAATGATTGAAGGCAAATGTACAACACGAATATGAATAACACGTGAGGATTGAATGATATAAAAACAAGGACGCGTGAGTAATGAAAATAATGATTAGTATTAATAGAAATGTACATGATAGAAGATTTTGATCATGCTTGCATTTCTTGTATTAAACGTGACCTTTCACACAGACACACTGGCAGAGGAAAGTTGCTTCATTAGAGGAACTAAGAAAAGTACTCGATTGATTTAAGAAAAGACACAAGGAAAGAAAAAAGAAAATATGAATGCACTGAGGGATTTGTCAGTGGCTCTTATATTTTCGTTACTGGATTAGTGGAAGATGAAATATACTAGAGGCCACAATATTTTCACCGCTACATTCTGACTTCAGCCTCTTGTGATGCCCGGGGAGTGAAGGGACTTGGTTTAACTGAAGTGAAAAATCAAGTATCTAACCACACTCACTTCACCTCTATTTATCCTTTACCTTCAATCCAAAGTCCCCTGGTCGGCAAAGAATCTAATAATCATCAAGTTATTTATTACTGTTATATATATTACTGCATTATTGTTGTCAAGTTCCCCGGTTCACAAGGCGAGTACCTAACCCACCACTCACTTCACCTCTATTTACCCTTTACCCCCAAGCCTAAGTTCCCCGGTCCGCTAAGAATCTAATAATTGTCAAGGTTCTGCAAAGGGGACTGTCAGTATCGAGGGACTTAAAGAGAAAACATGAAATAGTATGAGTGCAGTTTGTTTCTTCGACTTTTGTCCATGACTGTACTACGGCTGTCAGGTGCAGGAGGAATAAAAAACACGTCGTTATAGCCACGCTTTTGACTCCAGCGCTGCATCGAGGTTAAGCTGTACATGATAAGGAAAGAATACGAATATAGCTAGTGGTGGTGGTGATTGTGGTGGTGGTGGTGGTGGTGGTGGTGATGAGATAGAAACTAAACATGGCAAATGGAAGACGAAGAAAATGGAAGAGAGAAGAAAAGAATGCGAATGGTAAAGCCTGTGATGGTGATGGCGGTGTTGATGGCAGTAACAAAGAAATGAAATACACCAAATATGAAACGACGAAAATGAAGGAGAAAGACAAAGAGAAAATACAATAAACACACCTCACGTTCTTGCAATTCTCCTCCTCCTCCTCCTCCTCCTCCTCCTCCTCCTCCTCCTCCTCCTCCTCCTCCTCCTCCTCCTCCTCCTCCTCCTCCTCCTCCTTCTCCATGCTGTGCCTTCGTCGGACTATTGAGGGGTGCGCGGCAGTTGTTCACTGTGCTGTGCTTGAGCTGCACGGAGACAAGAGGAAGGCGGCTCTCCACGGGGCTGTCAGCGGCTATTGTCAGCAAGGCACGACCGTCAGTCACATATTAATGAGTAAATTCTGACCACTCATTCTTGCCCCTTATGACTTCCCCTTCCCCCACCCCCCTCCCCCTGTTCTCTCTTCCCTCTTCCTCCCTCTCCTTTCTCTCCCTCCCTCATTCAGTCTCTCATTTCTCTTCCTCAACCCCTCCCCGCCTTCTCTCTCTCTCTCTCCTCTCTCTCTCTCTCTCTCTCTCTCTCTCTCTCCTCTCTCTCTCTCTCATCTCTCTCTCTCTCTCTCTCTCCACACATGAACGTTATTGTGTGTGTGCGTGTGTGTGTTTGTGTGTAGCATGATAAGAAATATTTGCTTATGCATTTTTTTTCTTTTGTTTTCTTTTTTTTTTCCCCTTTCCTCACCAGTTATCTTTATGTATTTTAGAGGTAATTGAGATGCTGTTAACCTCGATTTTTTTCATGTCCGCTCAAGTTAGTTATCTCTGTAAATTTTTTCAAGTAACTGAGACGATGTTGCTTCTGGGTATATATATATTTTTTTTCTACCCAAGCGTTTTGTGAATGATCGTGAAAATTGGGCCTCTCTCTCTCTCTCTCTCTCTCTCTCTCTCTCTCTCTCTCTCTCTCTCTCTCTCTCTCTCTCTCTCTCTCTCTCTCTCTCTCTCTCGTCTGTTGCAACTTGCTAAGAGATTGTTGTTCTGTGGCTTGATGTGACGAGAGTGTTGCTTCATTAGCGGGGTTATCTCTCTCTCTCTCTCTCTCTCTCTCTCTCTCTCTCTCTCTCTCTCTCTCTCTCTCTCTCTCTCTCTCTCTCTCTCTCTCTCTCTCTCTCTCTCTCTCTCTCTCTCTCTCTCTCTCTCTCGCTCGCTCGCTCGCATGCAAGGTTCAATTCTAATCTGCACAACATATGGTCATCCAGGTGCGTCCAATCCTGCCCTCTGATTGGTAAATTAAACCGAGTCTCAAGACCCAGCTCGCTCTCTGATTGGCGGAACCGTTGCTAGGATACCACGCCTAGGACAACCCCGTTTGGCTTTTGTTTCCTCGCTCCTCCTTGATCCCTTCACGCCAATAAATACGAGACAAAACCTCCTTGAAACTATAAGTGGAAAGCGGGTCACAGGAGGGGAGGAGGGAGGGGAAGGGAGGAGAAGGGAGGGGAAGGTTGGTTGGGGCCAGTGTACACAAAAGACGGCCATCTTGAAGGGGAAAGAGGTGGGGGAGAGAAGGGAGGGGTGAATGGATTGAAGGTGAGAAAGGGTGGGAGTGCAGGTGAGGGTGTAGGTGGGTGTGTGGGGGGGTAAGGGGGGGTTGTTAGGTTCTTTCAAGGGTGTTTTATACTGGGGGGATCTGAAGGTGTGTGTGTGTGTGTGTGTGTGTGTGTGTGTGTGTGTGTGTGTGTGTGTGTGTGTGAATGGTGTTGTGGTGGTGTGATTGATCTGTGGGTATTTCTCTTTCTCTCTCTCTCGCTGGTGTATTTTTTTCCATTATTTCTCTGTCATATTTGGTTTGTTTTCCTTTATTTTTTTTGTTAGTTTAATTTAGGGAAATTACGATTTTTTTATAGTTTTATTTTTGTTTTCCTTTTTTCTTTTTAATTTTCATCTTCACAATAATTTTCTTTTATTTCTTCTTCTTCTTCACAAGTTATCATTATGTTGAATTTCTTCACATTTATCTGCTCAGTAATCACCACCACCACCACCACCATCATCATCATCATCATCATCATCATCATCATCATCATCATCACCAGCAGCACGCCCATCGTCTTCTCCTTCCCGCCCCGCCATCCCTAACAACCTTCACCTTTACCCCATCCACGCCCACGCCCATCACTCTACTCTCCTTCCTCCCCATCACTCCCCAGCTCCCACACCCATCACTTCCCTGCCTCTCCCACGTCTATCACCACTCCAGATCTCTCATTCCTCACATTTCCCTCTCCACTTCTCCTCTCTCCTCAATAACTTCTCCTATTGTCCGCCTCTTCCTCCCACCACCACCTGTACCTTCTGTACCCACCACTGGTAATAGAGGATACAGGTATACCTTCACCTATTAGATTACCTGACGTCATACAGGTAAAGTAAGTACGTACACTCGTCTGTTACTTTTTTTTTTTTACCTTGAGTCTAAAAAAGTAAATAAAACTAGGAGGGTTGTATTTTTTTTAATATATCATCCCTCCCTTCTCTCTTTCGTACGGTGCGTTATCCTTTTCGTTCGTTACGTTTCTTTTTTCTTTGCTTTTTTTGTTTTTGCGTGTGTGTATAGTACGTACGTTTGTTTCATTTTTGTCCTTCGTCGTGAGTTTTGTCTTGCGCCGCTTCGCTTGCCTTGGCTTTGCTGGCTGCCGTTGCGTGAAAATTTGTTATTGTTTGTGTTTCAGTGCCGGGGCAAAAATTATGCAGGCGCGATTTTGAGCTGACGTGTGTCTTAAAGGTGAGGGCGTGATTGTGCGGCTGAGTGGGTGAGTGAGTGGGCTGGAGGGGCAGGTGGTGGTGGTGGTGTGAGTGAGGAAGGGGTGCGGTGTGTAGGGGTGTGGCGTGAAATGGGTGGCTGGTAGTGTTGGCGTGAGGTGATGACTAGAGGTGTGTGGCGTGAGGTGATGACTAGAGGTGTGTGGCGTGAGGTGATGACTAGAGGTGTGTGGCGTGAGGTTAGCAGTGGTCACTGTTTTGTGTATGAAGGAAATGTTTGAAATATTTTGCGAAAATTTGTAATAATCTGATGGTTTTTGCTCCTTTTCAGATCCTCAGCCCCGAAGTACTACATCTCTTACCTCTTCATCTGTCCTCACCTGTCACCAGCATCAGGTAAGTACACACCTTACCTCTTCCCTCAAATAAATACATATCTCACCTCTTCACCTGTCCTCACCTTTCCTCGCCCTTAAGTACATGCACACCTCAACTCCTCACCTTTCCTCACCTGTCTTCAATCACACTACTCCCCTCACGCCTTAACAGTTCACCTCCCTTCACCTTCTTTCACCTACCTACACCTGGCTGCCTCCCCCGCCGCCCTGCCGTCCGCCACTTATCCACCATTAGCAGGTAAATTGTAATTATCGAAGGGCACAAGCGGCGCCTCCATTCGTCACCGCGGCGGGAGGATGTGGGAGCTCCGAATGCATATTAAGAGCAGCGATGAGACTTATACATCCTTCCCTCCCTTCGTACTTACCTCCCTTTCCTGTCTGTCTGTGTCTGTTGGTCTGTCTGTCTGTCTTCAGTGTTTTTTTTCTTTTCTTTTTTCTTCGTCTCTCCTTTGGTTTTGTTCTAACTTTGTCCCTTTTTTCTTTCGTTTTTTTTCTTTTCATGTTTGTTTTATTTAATTTGGATGGGTTTTTTTTTGTAATGTAGTTCTGGCTCTTTATTTTCTTCTCCGCCTTCATTTTGTTATTTACGACTTGTTTCGCTATTCTTTCATTTTTTTTCGTATTCTTATTTTTAATTTACGAGTACACGTTGCTTATTTATCTTTCCTTCTTTCTTTTTCTTTCTTTCTTTCCTCCATTCAGTAACTTGTCATCGTTATTTCCTTTCTTCCTCCATTGTTCGTCTCCCTCCTTCGCAAAGAAAAAAAAGATATACCTTTAAATTACTGACTGTTTTTATGATTATTTTCATCTGATCTCCCGAGAGAGTGACCCAGAACACGAGGGGAAGAAGAGGAGCGAGAGAGAGAGAGAAGAAGAGAAGGCAAGGAAAATACAAGAGAGGAACCAGTGAGAGAGAAAGAAAGAAAGAAGGAAAGAACGATAAGGAAAATATGAAAGGAGGAATAAGAGCGAAAGAGAAAGAAAGAGAAGGAAAAATAACGAAGACTCAATGCGATGAAAAAATAATGGCATGGAAACCGGAAAATTTGCAGGAGTATTATGAACCAGGAAACCCGCCCGCCCCCTTAGAGGGAAAAAAAGAAAGAAAAAAGAGAGGGAAAAAGAGGAAAAAAAATGGAGAGGAAGAAGAACATTACGATGGCCACAAAGAGAAACTGAAAAGTGTAATAGTTGCGTTACGGTCTGTACATAAAGCAAGTAATGATGTAATTCGTGTGATAATTTTTACTGATGCATATTTCGATAAAGGATCGGAGTCCTGAGTCGCGCTGCTATTGCCTCCACGCCCACAGTCACAGGAAGAAACAATGATTGGGGGAGGGGGAGGGAACTCACGCCCCCAGGAAAAATACATTGTTGTGGTCGACGATAAGGAATAGGAATTGCGAGATATCAGACTACTGGGAAGTCCTACAGCAACGACAAAAAATAGCAACAACACCAGCAAGAATAAGAACAATAGCAATCATCACCACACACGAGCAAATGCCCACCACCACCACCACCACCACCACCACCACCACCAACAACAACAACAACAACAACAACAACAACAACAACAACACATACACAGATATTTAACACTCCCAGCTGCCAACCTTGCTCCTCTGCCTCTCTCCCTACCTCCCACAGTAATAAGTGTCTGTATTAGC
>NC_087170.1:22973994-22976494 GCF_035594125.1 Scylla paramamosain | reverse complement strand
TTTTTTTTTTTAATATTTATCCTTCCTTCACTTCAATAGAATTTGTTTGTATGTTGCATTGTTTTAGTTTTCTCGTATTATTATTTTGTTCATCTTTTCCATCCCTCCTCTCGTCTTTGGTATTGTTTCATTTCCTTCCCCCTTCATCGTCTTTCATTCATAACCGTTTACATTCCTTCATTTTCGTCTCTTCCACTCATTCATCACATTTCTTGGTCACTTACATTCATTAATTTCCTCTCCTTCATTTCCTTCTTTATACTTTTGCCTCTTCACTACATTGCTTCCTTCAATCCCACCCCTCCTCCAATTATCCCTAGCCCTTCCCTCCCCACTTCATTCTCGCCCCCTCTTGCCCCCCACTTGCCCCCTGTCGCCCCCACGCAACACGATCAGTCACGGTCACGTCACCCTCCCCCTCACCCATCCATCCCCCCTCCCCCAACATTGCTACCCTAACAGCCCCCCCCCTTTTATTTTTATTTTTTATTTTTTTGGGGTAATTACTTCCTGCAGTGTGTCAAAGATGAAGGAAGGAGGAGGAGGAGGATAAGATGGAGGAAGAAGAGGAGGAGAGGGTAGGGACAGGAGTAGGAGTTGAAGAAGAAGGAGGAGGAGGAGATAAAGAAGAGGAAGAAGAGGGAGAGGAGTATGAGGAGGAAGAGGAGATGATGAAGAAGAAGGACAGAAGTATGAAGAGGAGAAGGATGATGATGATGATGATAAGGAATAAGAGGAGCGGGAAGAGGAGGATAGCAAGAACAAGAAGAAGAGAGGAGAAAAAGAACAAGAACAAGAACAATAACATGGAGAAGGAGGAGGAGGAGGAGGAGGAGGAACCGTAGGAGGTACAATTTAGATCCCTGAGTGACACAAACATATCTTCACCAATTGTGTTGCTTTGCTCCCTCCCAAGCTTTGCCCAGTCACGTGAGAGGAGGAAGGCAGCGTATTATTAAGCCTTTATTTACTAGTGCTGGAGATGTATGTGTGAATGTACGTACACGTCGGAACAACACCCCCACATTCACATTGCTGCTGCTGCTGTTGTTGTTGCTGTTACAGTCGCCGGATACAGTCTTAATAGTCCCCTGGTTAATGGTTCTAATGGGAGAATGGTTGGTGTGTGTGTGTGTGTGTGTGTGTATGTGTGTGTCAGGAGGAAGGTGGATGGTTAATTTCTTCCTGTTTACATGTATCTCTTTTGTTGTGCGCTGGTGTTCTCAAGTTGATGTATTTGTCATTATTACTATTATTTTTTTTCCCCCTCGTATTCCTTCTTCGTCTTTGTCATTGTCCTTTTTATTGCTGTCCTCTTCCTCCTCCTCTGCCTCTTTGCTTTCCTCTTCATCCTCCGTCTCTTCGCTCTTACCTCCCTCCCTCCCTCCTCTCCAGCCTCCCCACTCCCAACTGTTCTCCTCCTGACACGCAAACACAAGACACACATCATGATAACTCTCTCTGCTGGACTCAATCATGCGTGTACCTACCTGCTTGTCAAGTATTGGAGTGCAAATTGTTAATACATTCTGTGATAGATGACGTGTGGGGGAAATAACCACATAAAGGACAGACGGACAGACAGACACACCGAAAAAAAAAGGATCGTGACAACTTCATTACCAACAACGAAACAAAAATAAGAATAGCAGTAAGCACTGAGAAAAAAATTAAATGAAGTTAATGGAGATATGTATGAAAAAGAAAAAAAAAGAACAACCTGTCTTTTACAATCACTTCATAAATAAGTAATAAAAAGAAACAGCTTCCTTTCACATTAAATTAATATAATGTACAAAAAGAGTCAGAAGAATAGACTCCTTTCAGAACCAGCGGTCGGCGCATAACATTCTCACAACATTACCAACACGGGGGGCCTCGCAAACAGACAGACAGACTGACAATCACTGCTGCTCTATAGCCAATCATACGTCCGTCACGGCAACCCACCTGACGGACACACAACAGACAAACAGACAGATACACACGCGCATTATAACTAAATCACTTTCTCAGTATTTCCACTAAACTAAACTTTTAAACCCTCGCAATTCAAACACACACACACACACACACACACACACACACACACACACACACACACACACACACACACACACACACACACACACACACACACACACACACACACACACACACACACACTACGACCACTGACAGATCTACACACATACGTATATGAAGGTATAACACACACACACACACACACACACACACACACACACACACACACACACACACACACACACACACACACACACACACACACACACACACACACACACACACGTAGACAGAAAACAGAGGTCCACAGACAACACAATACTCTTCCATCCCCCCCTCACTTCCCCCCCAACTATCCCCATCACACCCGTCTCCCTCCCTTCTCACACTCCTCTCCCTCCCCCGGGGTCTCGAAGGTGTCCTGTGTTCCCTCTTAATGGTCACATGCAAAGCTGGGTGACAGGTGACCTAATTG
>NC_087170.1:22943994-22963994 GCF_035594125.1 Scylla paramamosain | reverse complement strand
CTTCAGATTTTTACGTCCCTTTTTTTTTCTTTTTTTTTATGGCTTACTCTTTTGCCTCTTAAAAGTCAAGTGGCGAATGGTAGTTTGTGGGGGAGCTACGCTTAAGTGATGACTGCTCTCACACACACACACACACACACACACACACACACACACACACACACACACACACACACACACACACACACACACACACACACACACACGCGACTTGACAACCACCCAGTCGAGAAAAAGACCGTTCGTTTTTCCCACCATTTCGGCTCATTCCCTTCTCTCCCTCATTCCCTTTACCTCTCACTTCCTAAGCCATCACCTCACTACCCACACCCCTTCACCTGCCAGCCACCTGCCACCCACACCCTGTAGTACTGTCGGTCACTCTCGGTCACTCCACGAGACAGCGGGAATGCGAGAGTAGCCGAGATGGGGTTAGTTTGAAATCTCGATCTCTCAGTGTGGCGCGGCGGTGAGGGGCGCCTTGTGGTGGGACAAGGCGTGCTGTGTCCCCCTCGGCCGTTCTGTTGTCTTTGTAGTGTGAGGATGACACGAGTACCCACGCCCCTCCATCCTTCTCCTCCTCCTCCTCCTCCTCCTCCTCCTCCTCCTCCTCCTCCTCCTCCTCCGCCTCCGTCTGCGTATCTCCTCTCTCTCCTCCCTCCATCTCTTGCCCTCCATTCATCCTTCTCTTTCTCCTGTTCGCTTTCTCTCTGTGTTTCTTGTTCTTGTTCTTCTTCATTTTCTTCTTCTTCCTCTTCTTCTTCTGTTTGTGTTGCTAAGTGTTCATCATTTTCTTAAGCCCATTTTTGCCGTATCATTTCCTCTTCTTCTGAACTCTCCCTTCTCCTTTTTTTTTGTGTGTTTTTATCTCTCATTACAAGCTGTCCGTCTCTGCAGCCTTGACTCTGCATCGCTTCTTTGCTTAATCTTATTTCCCTTTCTCGAATTTCTTTGCTCATTTTTTTTTTCCTCGTGCTGTTGTTTCTTTTTGTTTCCTCGTGTCGTTGTTTTGAATTTTTCTTTTCCATTTTTTGTAACAATTCACACTCTCTTCTCTCTTGTCCTCATCATGTTCTCTCTTTTTTTTCGTTTTTTTTCTTAATTATTTCGTTCAGTATTATTTTATTTACTTTTCTCTCGCTTCCTCTTCCTCTTATGATTGTTTGTTACCTATCCATTCATCCATCCCCTCATTCATTCGTTTTTTCCTTCCTTATCCCTCCTTCCATTTTTTCCCACTTACCTCTCCGCTTTTATTCTTCTACGCTTTAATTTTTCTGGTACTTTTATCTTTCCCTCCCTTTATTCCTACCTTCTCGCGTCTCCTTCCACCATTAATATCTCTTCTTATTTACTTTACCTTTACTTTTCCTGCGTTAGTTCTTATTTTTGTCCATTTTTTTAAATTTTCTCTGTCCCCTTACTTTATCTTCTCTGTATCCTTCGCTCCTTCATTTCTTTTCGCACTAATTTTGCTTCCTTCACCCTCCTCTCATCGTGCCATTAAGTCTAGAGACGATGTGTGGGGTTCTTGTTTTCACTGGTTCGTGTGATGGTGTTTTGATACCTGTCTGCCCTCCCCGATGACGTAGAGGGGGTGGGAGTGACCTCTCTCTCTCTCTCTCTCTCTCTCTCTCTCTCTCTCTCTCTCTCTCTCTCTCTCTCTCTCTCTCTCTCTCTCTCTCTCTGATGGTCTTGCTTATCTATATCACTTGTCTGTTTGTTACTTTGTATGTGTGCGCGTGTGTTGAGAGGTTGTAATAGTACTAGTGGTAGTGGTGATGGTGGCAGTGTTGGTGGTGGTGGTAATGGTGTTGATAGTAGTAGCAGTAGTAGTAGTAGTAGTGGTAATAGTGGTGATGGTAGTAGTAATAGTAGTAGTTGTAGTTTTTATTGCTATTACTTTTCATTTTTATCATCATCATCACCATCATTATCATCATCTTATTCCTCTCTTTGTCTCCTCCTGCTGCTGCTGCTGCTGCTGCTGCCGCCGCCGCCGCTGCCGCCTTCCGATCACTCATGGCGCATTACTCACTGACCAAACAAACTAAGGACTTGCGGCTAGTCTATGTGGTCGCCTTCAGTATCCTGACACCTCCTCCTCCTCCTCCTCCTCCTCCTCCTCCTCCTCCTCCTCCTCCTCCTGCTACTCCTCGCATTACTGCCTTCCCCTTGCTTACTCCTCATCCCTTCACTCCCCCTCCTCCTCATACGTCTTCGTCTCGTCCCCTCACCCCCCTTAGTGACCCCTCATATGTACACAGCCCCTCATTCTGTCCCTCATCGCCTGAGTCTCATTCTTGTCCCCATCCCCTCGCCAAGAAAAGAATCCTTCCCCTCACTCACTCTACATATCCTGCTCCTCTTGAGATCCCGTCACCCTCGCCCCATTTCCGTCCCCTTAACACACCCGCTGCCTCCTCCTCCTCCTCCTCCTCCTACACAGCACACACCAGGCCTGCAGCCGCCCACGCTCCACAACCACCCGCCTTCACGCCCACCAGCCCCCTCCTCTATCGCAGTGACACGAGAGAGTAAAGTAATCAGAGTTGGCGGGATAACCCCAACAATAGCACTGTTTTTATCCCGGGGGAGGGAGGGCTGGCGGCGCGCGGGGGAGGAAGAGCTTAGGAACCACTTGCAGAAGGGTGGACGTGGCTTCCTTTAGCAGACAGCGGGGCGGGAAGCGGATGCCCACGTCATGCTTCAGAGATAATGCCGAGGACAGAGAGAGACTGAGGCGCTGTGGTCCTTGTGTCGTCCCTGTGTGGTGGTGGTGGAGGAGCTGGGAGAGGCGGGCGGACGGGTGGAGGGACCGAGGGCGTAGAGGGAGAGGGCGAGTTCCAGCTGGTGGGTCCTTGGGAGGAGCAAGCCTTCCGTCTGACTGGGTTTTAACAGCTGGGGAATTGACTTGTACGGGCGCCGCTCTGGGGAAGAAGGGGCTTGCGCAGGGGGAGGACTGGGTGACTGGGTGTTGTGAGGCTTTAGTTTCTACTGGGGATGGTGGACAGATGTAGTGGTTGAGGTGTTGTGTGGCGCTTAGAGTGAGTTGAGAGTTAGGTAGAGTTTAAGTAGATGGTGTTTGGGAACTGTGAAAGGAGTAAATTTAGGGTTTTTAGGGTATAAGGAGTTTTTAAAGAATCATGGGGCAGTTGCAAGAATAGAGACTTTGGTTTCTAAGGGAACTGAAGCTGGTGGGGAGGGCAGGGGGCGCGGGGAGGGTGTGAGTGCAGTGCTAGGGAGGAAGGAGGCATGTTGGTGTGTGTTGTTGTGTGTGTGTGTGTGTGTGTGTGTGTGTGTGTGTGTGTGTTTGATATTCCTTATTAGTTTTGAGATTCCTCGTTCTGTTTTTTCTTTCTCTGTTTTTTTCTTTAGCATTTTTTGCCATCCGTATCAGAGAAATTAAGCTCTAGTTATCCTTCCTCCCCCTCCTCCTCCTCCTCCTCCTCCTCCTCCTCCTCCTCCTCCTCCTCCTCCTCCTCCTCCTCCTCCTCCTCCTCCTCGTCCTCTGGATCCAAAGTGGCAGTGAGTATTAGCTTCTCACACTCCGGATTAGATTTGTTTACCTTTCTTAAGTTCCCTCCTGATTTTTTCCATCTCCTTTCATTAATTTGTACATCAGAAAAAAAAAAGATCAACAGGAATCGGTTCAGACATCTTATCCTCGTCTTCGTCCTCCTTCCCTCTCCCTCTCCCTCTCTCCCTCCCTCTCTCTCTCTCTCTCTCTCTACTCTTTGCTCTTGATCGGAGGAGTAAGCAGATTAATAAGACAGCTCGACCCTCTCATTACCCGCTAAAGCACACATCCCCAACACACGTTATCATTATGTACTCGTAGACTGTGACGCCTTGACGACTGGGAGGTGACGTGACCTTAAACTGCCCTAACTATTACGATACTACTACTACTACTATCACTACTCCTACCACTACTACTACTGTTGTTATTGTTAATGCTACGTGATCGCCACCCCATCCACAGCTGTAGCCATCAATACCATCACAGACACCACAGCTGCTCTCTAAGTACCAGTAAATCGTTGCACCTCGCATAACACTTCGCCACGCTACGCTGGTAAACGTATGCTTTGCTACGCTAACTTATTCTGCTTTATATCAGTGGGTGGTGGGGAGGCCCTTGGTTCGTGTCAATACTTGTTTCCGGTGACTGTTGCGTGGTCGGTGGGGGTGTTGATGGGTGGGGAATGGTGGTGGGGGTGTTGATGGCTGGGGAGGATGGTGGTGGTGGTAGTGATGGGTCGGGGGATGGTGGTGGTGGTGATGGTGGTACTACTACTACTACTACTACTACTACTACTACTACTACTACTACTACTACTACTACTACTACTACTACTACTACTACTACTACTACTACTACTACTCGTACTACTAAAATAACAAGACCACCACCATCACCACCACGACCAACAACAACAACAACAATAACTAGGTACTGCTACCACCACTACCAGTATCACCACTACTACTATCACTTCTACCACTACCACCACGACTACTACCACTACTACCACTACTACTACTAACACTAACACAACAACTGACCACTCATTCAACAACGACAGACGCACACACACACACACACACACACACACACACACACACACACACACACACACACACACACACACACACACACACACACACACACGAGCACTCACATATCAGTCTTCAAGTGTCGTTGCTGCTGGTCCACCACAGTGACGTCACGAGTAAACAAACCCTTATGAACCAATCAGCGAGCAGCGATACACTCACACAAGCAGGAAGCCTGTCCGAGAACCCAACCAATGAACGTCCTTCCCTCACAGTGACGTGACAACTGCTACCCAGTGTCTCGTGGCGGCCGTCACGTACCCCGTATCTCCTATCACAGCTTCCTGTCACGTCACGAGGAGGCAGAGGCGCGAGGGGAAGAGGTTGAAGGAGTGAGGGGGTCATGCAAGGAAGTGAGAGGGAAGTGGGTGGGGATTCTGAGCATGGAGGAGGAATGGACAAGATGAGATAATGAGGAATGAAAACAAAGAGGTTGAATGGGAAGCCGAGCGATGATAGGGGGAAAAATTAAGAAACAAGGGAAATAGGGAGGATAGGACTGCATGTGTAAGGGGTAAAGGGGTGTGGAATGGATGACGCGTTAAGGGGTGAGGGGGAAGAAACGAGGGAGTGAGGGAGTGAGGGGATGGCTTATAGAGGGTGAGGAAAGGGAGAGCAAGGTTGAAAGATCGAAAGGTAAGAAGGACACAAAATAAGGAATAAGGAGAAACGAGAAGGAATGTAAGGAAGAAAAGGAAGGAAGTGAAGAAATAAGGAAAAGGAACGTGAAATAATTGTAAATAAAGGGTAAAGTTTGCAAGGTGAAAGGATTAAGGATTGAAGGGAAGTTAAAACAAAATGATAGAAAGAGATAATTCTTTTGTTTTTGTTTTTTGTGAAAGTGAAGTGAAGGATTAGATAATGGTAAATAAGGGATAAGGAATAAAGGGGAGAATGGAAACTGAAGGAGATTCGGAGAAGAGTAATGGGATGGGAGGAGAAAGGGAGGGTACTGGGAAGATAAGGGAAGTTCAGAGGAGGAGGATAATAAGGGTATGGAGGATGGAGGAAAGGAGATCAGGAGGGTAAGAGGAGGAGGAGGAGGAGGAGGAGGAAGGAATAGAAGAAGTCGTTTAGTGGTTCCTCAGTCGTCCACGGAAAAAGAAACAGTTTGGGTAGCGGATAGTGAGTGTCTGAGGCGCCTGAGTCACTAGAAGTCCTCCTCCTCCTCCTCCTCCTCCTCCTCCTCCTCCTCCTCCTCCTCCTCCTCCCTTCCTGCCGCTGCTGAGTGAGGAAAATGATAAATGATAGAACTGAATTTTTTGGGTGGCGATATCCTGGCCAGCTGTGACCGAAGAGGAGGAGGAGGAGGAGGAGGAGGAGGAGGAGGAGGAGGAGGAGGAGGAGGAGGAAAGGAAGAAGAGCATATATTATAAGTGAAATTAGAGAAAGAGGAATATACATAAATGAATTGGAGAGAAGGAAAGTGCTTTAGAAATAACACACAGGAAAAAAAAGGAGAGAGAAAGAGAGAGAAAAAAAGTACAGGAGACGAAAGTGTTTATGTAAAGTGAGTTAGTTAAAAGATAAGATAGAATAAAGACAAATAATCAAGCTTCTCTTTACATTTTTGTTTTTTATCATTACCTACGTCATACCTCCTTGATTTATTGATTCCTTCCCTCCTCCTCCTCCTCCTCCTTCTCCTCCTCCTGCAGCTCTTAAGCATGCAGAGCGTCGAACTAAGAGTCGCCACTGTCCTACAAGAGGGGAAGGCGTGAGCTCTTAGCTATGAGTAGTGGAGAAGGAGGAGGAGGAGGAGGAGGAGAAGGAGGAGGAGGAGGAGGAGGAGGTAGTAGTAATGAGAGGAAGCTGTAATGTGATAATTAATATAGATGAATGGAAGAAGAAAAAAAAAATAGCGTAAGGAAATAAACATACTTTATAACATATTAAGAAAAGGACAAAGTTGTGGAAAAATAATATTAATAATATTTCAAAAAAGGCCATAGCGATAATTACTGCGTATCAAAAAAATTAATTCGGGTTTGAAGAGAAAAAAAAAAAAGCGAAATAAACATGACACTAATAGATGCTGTCGTGACATGTGCGTGTGTGTGTGTGTGTGTGTGTGTGTGTGTGTGTGTGTGTGTGTGTGTGTGTGTGTGTGTGTGTGTGTGTGTGTGTGTGTGTTGTCTGTGTGGGGTGCATTTCTCGGTAATTATACAAGGCAAGGCTTATCAACCAAAATGATCACCACCACCACCACCATCACCACCGCCGCCTCCACCACCAGCACAACCACTATCATGATCCTCAGCCGCGTCACAAAGGAGGAACAGCAAGACATCTCCGGAAATATAAGTTGCAACACTGACCGGCGGACGTGAAGATGAACAAAGTGAGTCGGCTTGCTTCTCACAACACTTATGCGGGTCAGTTCTTCTAACACTCACACTCAAATACTCGTGTCGTCATCCAAGTATGATCATTTCAACTTCTCTGTGACTGGCACCTCAATGAGCCCCCCTGCCTTTTTTTTTTTTTTTTTTTTTTTAATCGTTTTGTTTCCCCTGGCCAGTGCCTCTCTTACATGAAGAAAGTACATATTTATCACGCGTCTACTCATTGCCTTAGTGGAATCTCAATCACTTGGGCATCTTATCTCGATTACTCATTAGAATCTGGTGTGTAGAAGTTACAGGGAATTTTCAAGAGTGTTTTCATGATTCGAGTGATAATTAAACGAATATTCCGCACAATTAATGAGAAGAAGCACGTCATGAGAACTTGATGAATCGTCTCTGTGTGTCCTTTGAAAACAATCCTGATGAAAGCTCAGTGCGTTTAGGAATAAGAGCCCTTGTCCTAGCTTTCCTTATCCCGTTCAGATTAACTTCCTCCACGGCGCGGCTCTCACTCATATCAGTCGGAAAACAGTCGTTGCATTAGTCCGGCACAAAAACTCCAGGCAGGTCTCAGAACAGTCACAACATTAGACAGGTTCATGTATTGCCTCGTTCGTGGAAAAAGTTCACCCCACGAAACTTGACTTCCTCCACTTGGCGTTTTTTTTTTTTTTTTTTTTTTTACGCGTTTTTTCCTGTTTTCGTATTCAAAGTATCATCGCCAGCGGGATAAACAGAGCAGAGGAGGAGAGGAGAAGAGGGTAAGATTCCATGCATGCCACTCGTCTAGCCTGATTCCGGAGGTTCCTTGTCGCCGATGCTATTAAGAGTGCATTGAAGCGTGACACCGATCATGCCTGCGGGTAATCTACAAAATCCCGCCACCACCACCATGACTAATTGCAGCCACAATATTATTATTATCCCTGTTAATTTGTACGTAAAGACCTGTTTCCCCCCACGCTGATGTAAATAGTGACTGGAGCCCTCATGAAAGCAGCTGCCTTGGTAAAAAAAAAAAAAAAAAAGTGAGGGAAAAAATTAATGCTAAGATTGTATTAACGGTAAGTGATGCTCAGTAGCCGGTTAGACAGGAATGAGACCAGAGGTGTTGAGTGTTTGCGCCACCAAGCTATCAATTCATATCCATACCCCATACCTTTACCCACGCCCACGCCCACGAGCACGCCCAGGCTCACACTCACGGTACATCAAGAGTGCATGCCTTCGTCCGTAGCATGGCACAAACGTACCCCGACAGTGCACAGATTTGCGTCAACAAAGAGGAATTTCCCGTCTCCAATTTTTTTCCTTCTGAGTGTCATGAATCGTGGCGCCAAGCGGAGGGTTACGAGAGGCACCATCATATTATCGTAATCTTTTCCGTGTTTCATGCTGTCGTTGGTGTTGCGTCAAGGCGCTGAGAGGGAGCCATCCACCCACTGACAGACTGAAGTGAACGATGAGAAGGTAAGCAATGACAAGACTTCCCCAGAACACTTAGATCTGTAGCCAACGATACCTTCGGAAAAATCTCCAGAAATCTGTAGTTGACCTCACTCTAGTGGAAGAGATAGCCGAAGCGACACGTTCCCTACTTTACGTTTTCCCATCCGAGAATCCCGCTTTCCCCATCAGGTCCCCAACATTGTAGTGGATAGCAGACGGAAAAAAAAGTGCAGCGTGACTCTTAATATTTACACTTAAATAGTTTTAGAAGAAATAGAAAAAAAAAAAAAAACTTAAATAGTTTTAGAATATTTACACTTAGGATAGTTTTTGAAGTCCGCATCAGCATCCGCAGTTCTGAAAGATATAAACATCTGCATCCACATCCATATCCGCATTTGTGATGAAATCAATATCTCCATCCGTATCCGCATATGTTATGGAATAAATATCCACATCCACATTTATGGTGAAATAGATATCTGCATCCACATTTGTGATGAAATAAATATCCGCATCCACACCTCTATAGGGGAGAGAGAGAGAGAGAGAGAGAGAGAGAGAGAGAGAGAAGGAGAGAGAGAGAAGGAGAGAGAGAGAGAGAGAGAGAGAGAGAGAGAGGAGAGAGCTCCACCACCATCGCCACTATCGCTGCCGTAACAACAACTTGAAATCTAACGCTCAGGTCAACGCGGACTCAAGTAGATCAGAGTTTATTGGAGCAGAGGGCAAACAGCTTCGCCTGCAATTATCAAGTGGATGTTCCACTTTGTTTACGAAAATTTTAAGTTGTGATAGCTGCAGACACCACAGAGTGAGTGCGCAATTCTTGGCTTAAAAGTTCGTGTAAGATTTTATAGCCTGTCTATGATAGCACAGATTAAAATTTTAATTATTTAGTTATGTAAATATTTGGTAACTGATGCCTACTTCTGACAAAAGCGACTACACGAGAGGAGGTTTGGTCTGACATCAGAATGTATAATTATTTGTATATCATAGTAAAGTTTTATTTCCTGTCTGTCAATACCAATGAACTTTTCCTTCATTCATTGTTTGCAGGTCAACAGTATTGTACATGAAACGCTGATTGCAGGAGCACTATTACGAATGTGTCGTGTGAGTGTTTTGTACCCACTGGCTCCCCGCCACAGGTCACGGCAGGAGTAGGCAGGGATGAATAAGGAAACTGTTTATCAGATGTGACAGTTGATGAAGGTTTCCTAAACATTGACCAAACATGACCATCCAGGAGAAGGATGAATGAAAGCTTAATGGCAGACTTAGCCCCAGCCGCTGCCTGCGTAACAAAGACCCTCAGTGACCTGTCAGGCACTCGGACTGGCGGCAGACGCGGCCAGGCGTCCCGAGGACCGCTGTTGCCCTCGGCGCATCGGCGCCCGACGGCGGGTAGATAATTTCCGCGACTGTTCCTTCAATACAAGGGCGTTGATCAGCATGCCACGCTCTCTTACAGCACAGTGACTCACTACACAGTCCTTCAGTGTCCTGGGCTTGTGTTCATTGCTCTTCACTATTCGTCTGGAAGCCACGAGAACAACTCACAAGTGATCATCGCAACGCAACGCTCCTGAGTACTCTACCTGTCCTCTGCAGCCTTGGTAGATGATTCATCCGTCACTGCCGAGCACTTCTCGTGATGTTTCTTGTCGCCGAGGTGACGGCACTCCTAGTCCTTCTCAAGGGCTCGGCGCCAACCTGCCCTGCACCTGCCTGGCCCTCATTTTCTGGAGTTCTGCTTACCGGTCTGTTACTTTATCACTGAAATTTAATAAGCGACGTTGATGTCTGTATTTCTGTCAGACTTCCGATACGCCTAAGGTTTTATGTATTCCCTGTACTATACACACTCAAAATTATGTTCGTGCTTGTAAGAGAAAAAAAGAAACAAGTGTGTGTGTGTGTGGTTGTGTGTGTTGTGTGTGTGTGTGTGTGTGTGTGTGTGTGTGTGTGTGTGTGTGTGTGTGTGTATGTGTGTGTGTGTGTATGTGTGTGTGTTGTGTGTGTGTGTGTGTGTGGTGTGTGTGTGTGTTTGTGTGTGTGTGTGTGTGTGTGTGTGGCCCCACGTAGCGGGCTGCTCCCATGAACACTTCAGATGAACCTTGTGGAAAATGAATGGACGAATGTATGAATGAAAGAATGGACAGGCGGTATAAGTGGCTGAGTCATGAAGCTCTCTCTCTCTCTCTCTCTCTCTCTCTCTCTCTCTCTCTCTCTCTCTCTCTCTCTCTCTCTCTCTCTCTCTCTCTCTCTCTCTCTCATAGCAACAAACACAGTGGAAGCAAGGCGGGGGAAATGTTTGTTGTGGTAAGTGGTGAGACAAGACTTCTGGGGTGAACACACACACACACACACACACACACACACACACACACACACACACACACACACACACACACACACACACACACACACACACACACACACACACACACACACACACACACACACACACACACACACACACACACACACACACACACACTCTCTCTCTCTCTCTCTCTCTCTCTCTCTCTCTCTCTCTCTCTCTCTCTCTCTCTCTCTCTCTCTCTCTCTCTCTCTCTCTCTCTCTCTCTCTCTCCCCCCTACACCTGTTTCTACACCAGATTGGAGTTAACACTACAGTCATACATCACACTAGCCTTCCTTACACACACACACACACACACACACACACACACACACACACACACGATAATGGGCGCAGGAACTCTTCATCAAGTAATCTGTACGATGCCCTCAAACACGTGTCCCCATTTCCACATTTCCCCTTCCTTTCTCCCCTTCTTCACTCCCTTCCTTCACCCCTCCTTCATCCCCTCCTTCAGGCATATGATCCTCGGGGTGACTGATGGCCAATGCTCCCGTTTCTTCTTCCTGCCGAGGACTTTGAGGGAGTTAGTGAGGAAGGGAGGAAAGATGAGAAGAGAGAGAGAGAGAGAGAGAGAGAGAGAGAGAGAGAGAGAGAGAGAGAGAGAGAGAGAGAGAGAGAGAGAGAGAGAGGATTCTGAAGGGTGATGGGGAACGATAGTGTGAAGGCGTTATGAGTGAGTGGTTTGGGGGTGATGGGATGAAAGTACTGCAGGGTGATGGGGGGTAATATTGTGCAGGGGATGGTGGTTGTGATGGGTGGAGTTAAGATGGTGATGGGAAGAGGAATGATGGATATATTAGTATTTGTGATTGTTGTTACTGTTATTATTATGCATGTTGTTATTATCATTGTTTTTATTGCTGTTGTTGTTGTTGTTATTGTTGTTGCTGTTATTATTGTTGTTGTTGTTGCTACTGCTGGCGCTCATGCTTCTACTACTACTACTACTACTACTACTACTACTACTACTACTACTACTACTACTACTACTACTACTACTACTACTACTACTACTACTACTACTACTTTAAGTAAGCATTTAAAAATCCTTGAATTTTAAATGCTTTCCTGTAAATATTTTCATTCCAATCAATACTCCACGAATGCAGTCAGAGAAGCATTCACACACACACACACACACACACACACACACACACACACACACACACACACACACACACACACACACACACACACACACACACACACACACACACACACACACACACACACACAGTGACACATTCATTCATTCACTCATTCATTCATTCACACACCAGCAGTGAGTCAGAAAGCAGTCCGTGTTTTCTGCTCACCGATCACTTTCTGTCTATCTGTCTGTCAGTGACTTCATTCCCCTCCCTCTCTCCCGCTTTCCTCTCATCCCCGTGGCTGTCAAGGGGGGCGGTGTCCCTTTCCTCCCTAACTCACGCCCTTGGCCTCACAACAACAGCAGTATATCAACGGCAGGAGCCTCCGTCTGTACGCTCGTGTGAGAACAAGGCTGAATGTGTACTCTTAAGGAATGCTTGTGTATGTGAGAGAGAGAGAGAGAGAGAGAGAGAGAGAGAGAGAGAGAGAGAGAGAGAGAGAGAGAGAGAGAGAGAGAGAGAGAATTCCCTGTCTCTATACCTCCTTTTGATATTACACAGCTGATTTTTACCTTATTTTTTCTCACATTGAGTAATTGGACTACAAGTTCTTATCTGCCCCAACCGATGTCTTACCGAGGGAGGAGGAGGAGGAGGAGGAGGAGGAGGAGGAGGAGGAGGAGGAGGAGGAGGAAGGAGCCCTTGATGATCCTGGGGACTGCGGAGAAAGATTGTGTCAACTCAGACTAGCCGACCCCTTCGTGATATATGAGAGAGAGAGAGAGAGAGAGAGAGAGAGAGAGAGAGAGAGAGAGAGAGAGAGAGAGAGAGAGAGAGAGAGAGAGAGAGAGAGAGAGAGAGAATGTGTTATTAAGGGTTCCTTGCTTTTTTTCCTTTCTCACCCTAATTCTCCTTTTTCTTGTTTTTGTATTTTTTTCCTGTTCTTGTTTGCTATCCTTTTTTTTCACATTTTCTTCTTGCTGTTGTTGTTGTTGTTGTTGGTAGTGGTGGTGGTGGTGGTGGTGGTGGTGGTGGTGGTAATGCTGTTTTTGTTGTTGCTGTTGATGTTTTGCTGTTGTTTATTATTTATATATGACGATGATCTGGTGCCTTTGCTTTCAACAGGTCACCAGGAACCAGACCATCACGCTGTCATAGGTAAGCACCACTTGCCGTCTTTACTTCCTTTACTTTACCTAACCTAACCTAACCTAACCTAACCTAACCTAACCTAACCTAACCTGTCATCGTTTCGTTTGGGAGAGAGTGGAAGAAACATCATGACAACTTAGCCAACTCCACTCCCTTTTCATGCACTTCTGAAGCACGGCGTTGTACAGGGACCTTGAAAAATTTAGTCTCTCTTTCGATAACTTTTCATAACAACTTTCTTTTATGTGTTCTACTCCCTTTGATATTAAAAGCCTAGCTGATAGCATTCTGATACGTTTTAAGCTTTGTTCCGTACATAATGTGGTTCGTTTAATGTGTGAGAGAATTTCAACAGGACATCTTCGCAACCATCAATCATCGTATTTTCATTTCTCCTCTGTATTTATTTCTCCAGGCAGCCAACACCTCCTGGTCAGGGGCATGTAACAGACGTGTCTTGTGCATCATTCCCACTACGCCTTTCCCCCTCTTGCTCAGTCATTTAGACGCTGACTGTGATTGTGCGTATGAAAAAAACCCTGGAAATACAGTAATTTGAGACTTCTGATAGAACGCCCATTTAAGCCCCAAGTCACAGCTAGCCTCGTAAAGATTAGCGGCAAGGACACGGACAAGGCGCCTCAGACACGGCCGCTCCGGGGGGTTATTAGGACACGAGTGGGAGTGCCTTGAGGTCAGGTCACGGTCACCACCACAGGGTCACACCGACGTCATTTGAGGTTGTAAAGGTCGAGGGGAAAGGCGAGGTGACCCGCGCGGTGCCTAATTGGATGTGTGTGTGTGTGTGTGTGTGTGTGTGTGTGTGTGTTGGAATGCTCTATCGCCGTGGTGGTACTGTGGTGGTGTACTAAAGGTGTGGTGTGGTGGTGTTGTGGCGCTGGTGTGTGAGTGGTGATACTGTATCTTATAGTGGTGCTGGTGGTATAGTGGCACTGCAGTGGTGGTGGTGGTGGTGGTGGTGGGGAAGGATTGGAGAAGGGGGAGGGGTGCCACGTACTCGCTGGGAAGCTGTTGTTCCTCTTGAGTGCCAACACTGAAGGTGGAGGGGGAGGGTGGGAAGGTGAAGGATGAAGCGCCCTTGAGAGTCTTGTTCACGGCGTTGTGTGTGTACGTGGCTGACGACGCCCTACACACACACACACACACACACACACACACACACACACACACACACACACACACACACACACACACACACACACAACAATAACCTTTTACTCCCCTCATCCCCCTTCTTCTTCCCTCCCTCCCTCCTTCCCTCCCTTTCTCCCTCACCTGCCGTCAGATTAATTAGTGGTTCCTTCTGAAGGAGGTAAATAAACACACCCAAAATGTCATTCGGATTGACAACATGAAGTGAAAGGCGCTCTTGTGGGAGGGAAAGGAGGGGAAGGAGGGACCGCAGGGGAGACGAATGAGGACCTGAGGGTAGAGAAGAAGGAGGAGGAGGAGGAGGAGGAGGAGGAGTAGGAGGGAGTAAGGCAGGAATAAAACTTCACCAAGAGAACACAACGGAGCGTGTAATGAAGTGGAATAAAGTATTGTTCATTGTACCGTAGCAGCGACTGTTTGTACGGTGTGACACTGTACAAATTTGGCTTTCTGAGGGGACGGGCACGGTAACATCCACCCCGCCCCGCCTCCCACTCCCCTTCCCCTCTTCCTTTCCCCTCACCTTCCCCTTGCCATTATTTTCCCGTAAGGGGTGAAAAATGGAAAGCTACAGAGGGGAATAGGTAATGGTGTGAGTTTTTTTTTCTTTCTTGATAATTTTTACTTTGTTTTTTTTTCCTTGGGTTGGTTTCATAAGCTTTTTTTTCTTTCTTTTTTTCTTTCTATCTTTTTCTTATGCATAGTTTGTGTTGATGTAATTTTAAGTGATAATTCTGGTGGACAAATACACTTATGAAGGGGGTGTATTTGCACACACACACACACACACACACACACACACACACACACACACACACACACACACACGCTATGGTTGGTGAATAGAGTACACACACGGATACTTACATCCACACATAAACCAACGCTATGGAAATACGTACATAGCTTCCTTCTCTTGTCTCATGTTACACACACACACACACACACACACACACACACACACACACACACACACACACACACACACACACACACACACACACACACACACACACACACACACACACACACACACACACACACACTATTGACTCGCCCTTGGACAAAAGGTTGATTATTCTCTTAGCATCCCTCCTCCTCCTCCTCCTCCTCCTCCTCCTCCTCCTCCTCCTCCTCCTCCTCCTGGTTTCTCCCCTCTCCCTGCCCCCGGGGAAGCTGCGACATGGAAAGAAAGAATCTCTCTCTCTCTCTCTCTCTCTCTCTCTCTCTCTCTCTCTCTCTCTCTCTCTCTCTCTCTCTCTCTCTCTCTCTCTCTCTCTCTCTCTCGTGATCCCCTTAACCAATGGCAATAAATAGTCAGCATTTTACGGGCGCACACTTACACACACACACTTACACACACACACACACACACACACACACACACACACACACACACACACACACACACACACACACACACACACACACACACACACACACACACACACACACACACACACGAGATCGAGCGGGATAAATTCGGATAAATAATTTGCGTTCCGGAACATCAGGATAATCATCGTATATTTGTATGCACCTTAACCAGCCAATCATTCCATAGCTGAGTCGTTCATCGCAAATTTATGTACAGCACGACTAATCACCCCCGGCCCTCTCTCTCTCTCTCTCTCTCTCTCTCTCTCTCTCTCTCTCTCTCTCTCTCTCTCTCTCTCTCTCTCTCTCTCTCTCTCTCTCTGGTTTTCTTCCCCTATTTCACTATTTCTGCATTTTTTTCATCTTTTCTTTTTTCTTTCCTGTTTGTTTTTTGTTCTTTTCCTCTGTTCCCTCTTTCTCCTTCCCCTTTTATCATTTTCTTTGTGTTCTTTCCCATTTCACTCATTTCTTAAACACTTCCTTTCCTTATTCCATTTTTTTATCTCTTTCTTTTCTTCTCTTTTGTTCTTGATTCTTTCTTATTACTTTATTTTTTCTCTATTTTTCGATTTTCTCTCTATCTCTCTCCTGTTGTTTTCCTTCCCCTTCCTCCCTTCATCACCCATATCTCCTCCCACCCATTCTCTCCCTTCTGTTCTTCTCTCACCCATACACTCCCCTTCCCTCTCCCTTTCCTCCATCCGCCCTCTCTAGTAAGTAATCTCTCAACGCATCCGGACGAAGAGTTAAGGTACGGATACGGTTCGTTCTGAAATCCGGATAGAAAGACGAATGACAGCGGCCGGAATTAAAATCAAGAGGCAAGTGGAGGGAAATATTTTACTCCCTTACCGGACCGGATTACCTGCCTGTCGAGTGCGGAGTTCCCCCCACCCCCCGGTTCCCCACATCTTCTATCTACCGACTTTTTTTTTCCCCTTTTTGTTTCCCTTAATGTTGTTTTATCCGGATCTGTCTCCTTGTTTTATTTATTTATTTATTTATTCTTTATCTTTAAGCTTTATTTAATTTATTTTCCTGTAGTCGTCTGTTTATGAGTAATTTTTTTCTTCTTTTTTTTCATTTACTTATTTCATTATTTAATCTTTTCAGTGTTATTATTTTGCGCTCTCCTCACTCCATCTTTGATCGTGTACAGTACATAGTCATTTCAATGTGTCTTTGTTCAGTCTGTGTATCTGTTTATTACATCACAATTTCGTTAAGTATGTCTGTATTTACTAATGTGCATCAGTGTGTGCATTATTGCTTGCCTATCTGTTTCTACTACATACGGGGACGCTTCAAATATTCCTGCATGTCCCTCTGTCTATTCACTTATACTTACTACCCACCACCGTCTGTCTTACTGTCTACGAATATATTTTTTGTCGACTTTTATATTTGTAAGTATTTTCATGTCAATCGTTAAGTGAATTTAGCTGCTGTTCTTCGTAATCTAAACATTAACGACGAGAACAGTAACAAAAATAGGAGTAAAGGAGAGAGAGAGAGAGAGAGAGAGAGAGAGAGAGAGAGAGAGAGAGAGAGAGAGAGAGAGAGAGAGAGAGAGAATAAAGAGTGCTCCGTGGTGCTGAGGCAATATACGACTCGGTGACGCGACCAGATTACAACCCGGGTTTAATAAACAGCGCGCCACCATGAGACATTACGTGTGTGTGTGTGTGTGTGTGTGTGTGTGTGTGTGTGTGTGTTACGAGCAGGAAACATACACGTACGCATGAGGGTTAAGTCCACCTGTGATTCTTGAGCTTAATGTGTGTGTGTGTGTGTGTGTGTGTGTGTGTGTGTGTGTGTGTGTGTGTGTGTGTGTGTGTGTGTGTGTGTGTGTGTGTAGTGATATTCATCCAGGAGAAAGTGAGAAGCACGGAAGAGATAAGGAAGAACAAATGTGTGAGGAGGAAAAGGTCATCGATAGGAGGTTTAGAACTCGAAGTAAACTTTTTTTTTCCACTTTCACGCCCTCACACCCTTACATCAGTCTGCAAATCTATACCAACATTCATTTCACCCACGCCCTTCCTCCTCCTCCTCCTCCTCCTCCTCCTCCTCCTCTTCTATCTCTTTGTCCCTCTCCTCTTGTTTCATTGTTTATTGTAATACTTTTTTTGCCTTCTCTTGTATCACCTTTTAGTTTTCCCTTCTCTCCTCTCCTCTCCTCTCCTCTCCTCTCCTCTCCTCTCCTCTCCTCTCCTCTCCTCTTCTCTTCTCTTCTCTTCTCTTCTCTTCTCTTCTCTTCTCTTCTCTTCTCTTCTTCTTCTCTTCTCTTCTCTTCTCTCCTCTCCTTCACGCTGCCCATCTACCCACCAGTTTTCGCTTGTCCCCAAACAACCATTTTTTCCCTCCCCTTTTTTTCTCTCTCTCTCTCTAGCTAAAATATACCTTTTCTTTACCTTTTTCTGCCCACACCCTCACCTCACTACACCCTCGCACCCTCCCATCATCCACATCCCCTCACTTTGGCGCTGCTTGTCACCCTTAAACCCTGTCCATACATTCTTCAGCATACTATACATCCATTCTCTCTCACGTCTCCATCTCCAGTGAAGGAAATAGAGAGGAGAGTAAAAGTGAAATGCAGGATGAGGAAGAGTAGAGAATATAACACATAAATATGGAATGAAAAGGGGAGTGGAGGAGAAAGGAGGGTGGGAACAGACAGAGAGGTAAGATTTGGATGGAAGAAGAGGAAAGGGGAGGAAAAAATGGAGGAAACAGAGAAGTGAGTGGTAGGGGAGAGAGAGAAGGAAGAATAAAGGATAACTAACTTAGATTGGGAGGAGAGGAGGAGAAGGAGGAGGAGGGGAAGGAGAAGGAAGAAGAGGAGAAGGAAGAAGAGGAGAAAAGAAGAAGGAAAAGGAGGTTATGTTGTTTGGTCTCGAGGGATAAAAGGGGAGGGAGTAGGAGGAGAGAAGGACGAAGATGGTAGAGGAATAAGGAATATGAGAGAATAAAGGAAGAAAAGGGAAGGGAAGGACAGGGAGAGAAAAAGGGGAAGAGATAGATGATGTAAGGGGACAAAGAGAAAGGAGAGAGAAACAGTGAAAGACTTGGAGGGGAAGGAAGAGGAACGTTAAAAAATAGAAAGAATGAAGGAAGAAAAAAAAAAGAAAGGTAGAAAAATAGAAAGACAGAGAGGGAAAAGGATAGATGTGAAAGAATGGAAGGGAAAAGGACAGTAGGAAAATAGAGAAAGACAAAGAGGAGGAAGGATATAAAATGTGAGGAAAAGAAAGCAGAAAAAAAAGGAAGGTAGAAAATAGAGACAAAGAGGGCAAAGGATAGAAAATGAAAAAAAAAGATTGAAGGAGGAAATAGGAGAAATGAAAAAAAAAATAGTTGGGGGGATGGATAAGAACACGAGGGGAGTGAGGAGGGGAGAAAAAGGTGAGGGTGGGTGGCGCAGGAGGGGTGTCGCTTGATGGACCCCAGCACTCCTGCCCTCCAGCACCCGAGGGAGGGAAGCGAGGGAGGGAGAGGGAGAGGGAGGGAAGAAAGAGGGAGAGAGAGAGAGAAAAAAAAAAGGGCCTGGCTGGAGACACTTTAGTCCCGCCTGCGACACCTCCACGTTGACCTTAAGGGGCCTGGAGGTCACACACACACACACACACACACACACACACACACACACACACACACACACACACACACACACACACACACACACACACACACACACAGGGGGGGAAGGGGTCAAGGTGAGGTTATGATTGGTTATAAAATGTTTTGTTTATGGTCAAGTTTTGTTCATTTTAATTTTCGTTTTGTTTTTTGTTGTGAATTATGAGAGAGAGAGAGAGAGAGAGAGAGAGAGAGAGAGAGAGAGAGAGAGAGAGAGAGAGAGAGAGAGAGAGAGAGAGAGGGTTATCGGGAAGAAGAAGAGGGAGGGAGAGAGTCACAGTGCCAAGAAAACCCCAAGGGACGTGCCACAACTTGGGTTACTCTCTCTCTCTCTCTCTCTCTCTCTCTCTCTCTCTCTCTCTCTCTCTCTCTCTCTCTCTCTCTCTCTCTCTCTCTCTCTCTCTTACCTTATATGGAAACTTTTCCGTGTTTATTTTTCTCGTATCCTGAGGACTCATTTCTACTACTACTACCACTACTACTACTACTACTATTACTACTACGTGGCTTGTACAGTAGTCTAGTAGGTGGTGAGTGGTCGCCAGCACCGCCACCTTCACAGCGGGCCTCGTTCCCCCCGCCAATGATGCACGTAAGGGTCACATTAACCACAAATAAATGTCAATTTTGCCCTTAATCAAGGTCTGTGGTTGGACAAATGCCATTACCAGAGCCATCCATCAATAATTTCCACGTAAGCTTCTCCCTGTCTCTCCTCCTCCTCCTCCTCCTCCTCCTCCTCCTCCTCTGTCT